>NW_026867606.1:761777-992576 GCF_020745735.1 Hemiscyllium ocellatum
ATACCAATAACTGCCAATATCTAGGTACCATCGGAACACTCATTTGCTTCATGATCGACCGCAACATCTTCACCTTTGACAACCTGCTCTTCATCCAGACACACGAAAAAATCGGGTCCATATTTCCAAAGTAATATGCACACGTTCAGAGAGATTCTTTTGCTTCACACGAACTCCGACCAACGCAATACATCAGGTACATAGTCGACATTGTTGTCCACTGGGATCATGGTGAGTACTCACAAAATAACTAGGGATATCAATAAATTTCATCCCACGATCGGACTTACCCTGCATTTCCTTTTAGAATCAGTCCCATTAGTGGGTACACGCAATTCCATCATGGAGGGGCCCGTCAATCACTCACTTTATCACAAGCCTTCAAATCACCTTATGATTATGCAATTCTCTAGCTTCCATACTAAACATACTTTAAAAAGCCATTTCCTTCGTCCAAGCCCTACGCATACACATAATCTGTTCATAGGGAGGAATGCAACAGACACGTGAAGGTGTTGAAGATGCTGAAGTTCTGGATTCGATGCTCAATTCATCACTCACCAGTTACACCCTGAGGCAGCATGATGACGTAATAACCTCCTCAGAAGACAGAAACGGGATTCGACCAACAGAGTACACTTCGCCGTTCAGTATTTCCCAGGAGCAGAGAAGCTAAACCATATTCTTCACAGCCTGCAACACATTATTAGTGATGATGAGCCCGTCTCCAAGATCTTTCCTATGCCATCACTTCTTCTTTCAACCAAATATCAAATGTTAAAAGATCATTTGTTTGTAGCAAACAATCCACCTTTCAGGAAAAAAAAAACACCAACAACATCACCGTACAATTTTGTCATGATACTCACTGGAATAGATGTCAGAACTCCAAATTGGTTGCTACCATTATACGTGGGGCGCCTCCCACCAAGTGCCTGGCATGCTCATATGGCTCAGCCTATGTTCGAGGAAAGATGCACCACGGCATGGTTCGTTGGAGATACCAAGCAGATGCTAAGACAAAAGCATAAATGGACAGCGCACAAGAATAGTTCGACATTAATGTTTCCTCCCATTAGGGGAAACCTTCAGAGATCAAGAACAGTCAGGTAAACATACTCCAAGGTGGATTTCGGGATACACAACAATTCGGAAACTCCAAGCAGAAGCTGAAGAACAAGTTTTGCACCCATTAAAAGGTTTCAAATGGGATCGTGAGTTCATGTCAGACTGCAGGTGACCACACTGTACAGTCTCGCACACACACTCACACATACGCACACAAACACACATACTCTCTCACATAATCATACTCACACACTCACACAGACACTCAAAAACACAATCACTCTCTCTCACAGGCATATTCTCATTCACACTCGCGCACACTCTCTCAAGCACGAACACATACACACAAATACTTTCTCAAAATCACACACAAGCACGCACGTACTCAAAAGCACACACTTTCTCTCTCGCGCGCGTGCACCCACACACGGACACACACAGACGCTCTTTCTTCCCTTCACACTCCGACTTGCTCTCCCCCAAACACACACACAAACCAATATGCACACAAGTATATAAATCTACAGGTGAGTTTGCATTTTTCGATTTGTATTGACAGATATATTCGAATTTGTTCGAAAACCTCACGATATTTGGACATTCAGTCAATGTGGCATTTTATCAATTCCAAGCTGACGTAAAATCACTCTAACTCCCGACTGAGACAGTCAGACTCGAAACAAACCTCGTAAAGAAGTATATTACGTGATCGTAGATGTCATCTGATTCATGCTGATAAATTGTTCAATTATCTTGGAGAAATAATCACTGAAAAGAAATTCTGGGATTTACATATTAGTCAATCGAAACCTGCATCACCCTTCTAAAGTATGAAAAATTTAACAGCTATATAGGTTTGTTCAATATGTTCGCATCAATTGCATTACTTTGTTAATCTTCTACCTCTCATGGCGGTGTCCGAGATATCTTTTCTCATTAACACATGAAGAATGTCTGAGGATCCAGAAATCTGTATTTTCAAATAAATCAGTTCGACTGTTACCGGTTTCATGAGGTTTTAGACAATGAATTTAGAAGCTGGGCATTGTCTGAAGTATCGTTAACAGTATACTATTAATTGAACGTTAAAGCAAAATTGAAAGAACTGCAGATGTAGTAAATCAGAAAGGAAAAAAAAACAGAAATTGTTGGATAAGGTTCAGCAGATCAGGCAGCAACAAAGAGAGTTATCCAAATTCACGTTTCAGGTCGGTTATCTTTCATCCAAAGTGAGAAAATTCTGAGGAAGGGTCTCCCAACCCGAACCATTAACTGATCTCTTTTCACTATTGAAACGCTCTTGTACAAAACAACAGCAGTCAATTGGCAAAACATAAAAAATACAAACAGTGTCGAGGGCCTCAAATGCATAAAGTCCGATGGTAGATGCGAATTCAGTGACTATGGAACGGCAATTGGAGAAATATGCAACATGAGTGCAATTTTGAAGAATGGTTTGAGAGATCGGGGGAAGGGATTAATGGAACTACCGTTAAAAAGAGCTAGTGCAGACATTAAGCATTCAATAACTCATTGTGTTGTGCGATATTGTGATACATCGAAAACAGCATCGAGATAAAATTATGACAATGTTTTGTGGCTGAACCTAAACCAAGTGCTGTGCACGCTTCAGGGAACCGGCTCAAAAACAATGAAAGAAAGAACAATTCGGGATGATGAAAAATGACAGTACCAGCATAACAAAACATTGAGTGATTTGATCATGAGGTATGCTCTGATTCATTCATTTCAATCTGCATTTAGCTGGAATATTGCAATTGTTAAACGGATTTGAACATAATAGTTATATGTTGTAAGAAATATTGCATTTTGAATGTTATTAAAAGGGATTTCATTGGATTAGGAAAGCCACAATTTTGCGACTCAGAGGTCATACTGTTGCCGCCATTTAATTGGGTAAGTATGGAACGTTGTACATTCTCTTCATATTCAATTATAATTCGAGTAACATTATATTGCATATGTTTGTCCCAGTCTCCATTTACATTCAGCTGATGAAACCATGTTTTTCTTTTGATTTTTTTTCCGACTGACACAACTGTTTTTATGAAGAAAATAGCCGTTAAATCCCGACTCCAAGGAATGCAACGAACTTTCTCACAGAGATTCGTTTGTTTTACTGTGTCTTTGTCTGAGCGATTTAATAGTTTATCTCTATCATTCATAGTTTCCTTTAAATATAATTTTATGCATTGCAAATTTCAAAAATGGGTTCGTTTTCTAGGTCATATCAAGTTGAATCCTCATTTTGTGAAGAGCAATCATTGCGTTTAAGGCAACTCGAGGAAGAAGGGGCCAGCCAATTAGCATTTTCCTTTATCATTCGGGCAGTGGTAAGATTGATTATGTTACTAAGTGAACCAAAACCTGAAACAACAAATGCGTACTTCTTGATAAATCAAGTGTTGCTATGGCTGGAGCTTACAATTTTAGGAGGATTCGACATGAAGGTAATAATGAATTCATTTTGAAAGATAATACATTCTTATGGATGTATTTTATAAAAGTGCATGTAGAACTTCCAATCTTCACTCCTGCACCGCAGTTAGTTTTTGATGTGATATGTCAGGTTCACATCTATTGACTGAGCAATTCAACTACTGACCAAAAATATTTGATAAAACTAATAGGTGGCAGTGTTTTGTACTGCTGCCTCATACCGCCAGGGTTCCAGGTTTTATGGCCTTCCACTGTCTGCTTTCATGTTTTCCCACCAACCTTAAAGGCGTTAAGGTTGGTACGTTGGCTATGTTACGTTGCCCTGTAGTATGCATGGCAAGTGCATTATCCATAGGAAATGCAGTGTTTAGAGGTGTGGATGCGATGTCCTTGGAGGGCCAGTGCAGCATCCAACGACTTGATTTGCACTGCAGGTATTCTTTGGAAATAATATTGGAAGAATGTGAGGGATGGTTAAATGCCAGATATGTAATACTTTAGATTGGGGATGGTTTGAAGATTATTGGGAATTAGTGGTTCCTGAGCATGTAATTTCACGCAAAGTGCAGAAATCTGAATGGCGTGTGAGAAAGAAGCAGGCAACAATTGACATGCTGATATTTGTGAAGAGAAAAATCGTATTTCCTTCTAATATCTTTCTGCCTTTGGGTTGGTAGTAGCATCAACTTGAACATCCGTTGCTCCTATGTCTGATTAAATAAGTTAATGATCCAAATCATGTTGCACTGTTCATTTATCTGTATACATCAATTGATATACTTTCGATACGTCAGTGTCGACAATCTAAAATATCGCATTCCTGTTTCCTGTGCGCTTATCTGTGAGTTAATTAAACATAATTCGTTCAGTGAAGGCCGTATAAATTTATAAATAACCTTCATTGTCATGCTCCCTTCATTGAGGATAATTGTTTCCGCCTTCTGGCACTTTCATTTTATTTTCATTTCGAACTTTACTTATCTTCCCTCTTACATTAACAACGTTTTTTAATATCAGTGCATCCTTACATATATTTAATATATTTAAGACATTTATTTAAACTTTCTATCCTCCACAACACTATATTTTCAAAAAGCATTTTCTTGGTTCCAAACCAATCCAAATCTGAGTATAAAAACTGTCACAAACAAACTAATATGAGAAAATTGATTGAGCAAAACCAGCGGAAAAAAAACGCACTTGAATAATTCGTAGAAAGAATTCAATTATCAACTTTATTTATGTCGTGTGAAAGCATACAGTACCTACTATTTCCTCAGAAACAAGGTTATGCACATGCTACGTTTCCAATATCGTTTGGAGAATAACATCTAGCTGAAGCAATGACGAGAACTTCTGCTTGAATGTTGCATTTCTGTCTTCCACAGTGAAGAGTCAGTTGTTTGGTTCAGTTTGACAAGAAGGACCTCTGCCAGAATTGTGTCTGTCAGACTCACTTGCACAGCAAAATAACAGTAGATTTAAAGATAAGTCTTTCTCATATAGGAAGGCATTTTGCATGTAAATTGCTGGATTATTATTGACTACATTGTGCCGCAGTTTAACATTCGTTCAATGTTCTGATTTTTTGCTACATGCGAATGAACTTATGATTTTTAACAGTATTGAAAAGAAATAAAGTTTGCATGTATTAAACAAATCGCATTATTTTCCTGCGTTTAGCTCAACCTGTAGGAATAAAACCAAAATTGATATTGTCATGTTTGCTTTAAAATTTAAGAATTAGACTTAATGGATAAATCAACAAAGCATAGAACTGTTCTCGGAATTTACGTTGTGTTACTGCATAAATAAATGTGTTTGTGCAGCAGCTGAGCAGCTGAAGCATGATTCCAGTTTCCTGAAAAATAAACTTAGGGTCATAAAACCCAGTAATTTTATAATTCTTTATAAACCTGTGGCAAAAGAATTCCACAACATAGGTCATCCACAAGAGGATGAAATTCCCAGAGATGGAAAGAGCAAGATGATAGATTTTCTTCGGCTTTCCATCTCTCTATCCTTCTTATGTTCGCCATTGCCCTGGGTATTAAGTCTCCTTCTGGCTCTACTGGCCGCCAGAATATGACGAACAGTCACAGTATTGAACAGAACAATCAGAAAAAAGGGAGGCAAGGAGTTACAATTCGATCGAACCAATCAAATGCAATCCACATAAGTGAAGTATAACGTATCTGCTTAATTCGACAGTACCATGGTATGTTGTCAGCGATGTAAATTGGCTCATGCAAATAATACCATGGGATATTAATAGAAAAAGCTAAGGCACAAACCGTTCCAATTACCACAGCTGCTATTTTCTCAGTGCAATATTTTGTTTTCAGTTTCTGGAAACAAATTGCAACAAGCCTATCAAATTTGAAAGTCACAGTTAACCATATTGAACTATCTCTACATGCATAATTAATGCAATGCTGAAACTACACACTGGAGTAATGGACAGGAAACTGCCTGGAAAATAAATAGCTAGAATTCTGTTTAATAACACTGCAGTGATAATGACCAGGAGTCTGTCACTGCCATGAAGACAAGATACCTCGTGATACAGCTTGATCGACCACACCTTCCACGGGACAGTATCACGATCGCCATGATATTAACTGAAAGGGAATTACACATAATTTATTTTCAGCATTTTAATTGTGCCAAGTGCATAACTACCATATATTTAAAAAATCATTCTACATTTCATTCAATGTCAAAATAGGTTCCAGGACATTCACTGTTTATAAACCCAATGTCCAAACTTTGACAGTTCAATAAAAAATGCACCTACCATATGCAGCTAAAACCGATTCTAGACATAAGGAGGATGAAACACAGCAAAAACATAGAGGGAAAGAAACGCAAACAAAATGAATTCAAATGTATAAATTATTGAAACAGTTAGTGTTAGAATTGTTAACTAAATACATCGAAATGTATTTCATGAAAATTAACGACAATGAATTGAAAGACAGCAATCAAAGACGTAAAGAATTGAACAAAGATTGTCTCTGTTATTGCAGCCCATGACTAAGGTTGACAAACGTTCCACATAGGGCTTTTGACTGACACAAGGTGGTGAAAGGGTTTGAAAGCTCCATGTAGCAGATATTTACAAACATAATAGCAATCTCCATACAGAGATGCTGTATAAAAAAAAACGAAGTTCCAAAAAGAGCATAAAAGTTTTCACGTGAGAATGATCATTAGGGAATTTAGAGTGTGACAAACAGAAAGTTCTCAACATATAAGCGTTTTTAGAAGGGGCATTTTTGAAAGGCCCATTTGAACCACAGTCCTACATTTATTATTTCTTAAAAGGCGAACGGAAAATTTGATTCTATAGTATTCCCAAATATTTGGCATTTATAAAATAAAAGTGGCATCAACAAATTAATCTGAAAAGATTTGTTGTGTCTTGAGAAATGTTTGTCCGTGATAAAGAGGCACGTTAGCCTAGTTTTTTACACAGCTGCCTCAGAGCCAATGCTCGATTGTAGCATCGGGCGACTGTCTGTGTGCACTTTGCAAATTTTCCCGGGTCTTCTTGGGTTTCATTTGTGTGCTCAGGTTTCATTCCACAGTCCAAATATGTGCAGATTAGGTGGATTAACCATGCTAAATTGCCGTAGTCGTCGGGGATATGTTGAATTGATGTATTACTCAGTTAAATTGCAATCCAATATGGTAAGATAATGGTTTAGTATGGATTATTGTGCCATATAGAATGTTCGCAAACGATAGTGGTTTTATTGTTATCAGGGCGATAAGCGAATAAATCGCGTAAACACAACGTCGAAAAGACATGGAGGGGCAGTGGAACGTTGTAAAGTGTGTGGTCACGACTGGGAAGAGATCAACAATCGAACTTTATATGAAGAGGCAGATAATCCAAAGATCGCAGAAGATTGATTTAGATTAAAATAAAAAATTACAAAATGCACAGTGAAGATTTAGATATGTACCCAAGTTAATTATGCAATTCAAACAAATATTGTTAAATTTCCTTGATAAAGCTGCAAACTGATTGAATTGCACCCTTATGAGTGGAAATTGAACAAATGCTTGATATTACGAAAAGGAATACAGATCAGAATAGTAACAGTAAAATATGTATTTAACAACTGAACGCTGATTTAAAATTCAGTAAGAGCACATGAATTAGACGGTTCGGGTGTTTCAACGGCAAGTCAGAAGAAGTTTTTGATCTCTCAGGTTGAAGTGAAAGACGCGTTGTTTTAACTTTGTCAACTGCATCACAGAATTGCAGTGACTGTATATCGGAAGTTATTTAGTGACAATTGGTAGAAGTTAATATATTTTCGAATCTTCTGTAAAAAAGAAGATTCGAAAATATCAATGATTTTCCATAATTTGGAATAATTCTTAATAATAAGTGAGCATCCAGTTCATTGTACATTAATGTTATGCATTAATATTCAAGTCTTCAATTCTTTTCCACAATTCAGTTAGATCATGGCTGATCTCTGACCTAATTGCAGAGAGATGTCTTGACCCCAGAGCCTTTTCTACGTTTGCTCAACAAAAACAACACATTTATCTCAGGTTTAAAAGTAATAAATGAACTATCATCTACTGCTGTCTGTGTAAAACAGTTCCAAACCTTTAACATCCTATGAGTGTAAAGGTTCATCCTAGCATCGCTCCTGAACCTTAGGATATGCCCATTATCTCGAAAATTCCCAATGAGTAAAAATAGTTTACGTTTATCTATCTTATATTTCTCTGCCAACATTTCATTGTCATTTAGTTCTATCATCTCTGGCATTTACATTTAATTAAGTCATATGCCGCCTTTCATGAGAGTTGGTGTAATTGTCTCGCAAAAAATAATTGGAAACTTGTTTTAGAAACAGACATTAGTCATTTGATGACTGGAGCGCCTTCGGTGTCCCAAGAAATAGGTGACTGATTTGTTAGTGTTTGGATTACATATTCTTATTGAACTTCCATGTTCTTTGATTTCATTGTGTGATACAAATCTGAGTGATCGGTCCACCAAACTTGACCGACTCAAAACATTTTTCAGAGAATCGTTTAATCTTCTACATTATGTAACAGAAGGTAGAACAAATTTGGGCGAATGGAACTGAAGCATTTAAATCCAAAAATACTCTTATCTTGGAGTGTTTATATTGTGAACATATAATCTGTATGTCCAAGTTTGCCCGTATCCTCTGATGAGGATTTCTGCGTGTGTCACTATTGCAGACAGAATATTTCAATTGCAGTCACTCTCGAGATGGGCATTTTGCTTCGCCTCAAGTTCATACTGAAAACTCATTCAAACACATTATCAATACGGGCGGATTATTGTTCTCTCTGTTCAGAAAATAGATAATTCTAATCCATTGTATATTAGCATTTCATAATTATACACGTCTAAATTAAATGTTCACCGTTATTGCAGTTCGACACTTTCACAATTTTAATGTTATCATGTCAAATTGTATGAAAAACTTCTTATTCTCTTTATGTCTAATTACATTCGCTCTATTTATAATTTATTGCCTTCATTGATCAGCACTGTCGGGACAAAGACTATTATGCACAGCATTAATTTTACGTGAAGTAACCAAATCAGATTGCTGATTAAACTGACGTTTTCAATAAAATCCTTTTCACATTATTCAACACAACCTCTTACTGTATTCAATGAAACATTAATATATTAATCTGACCTTGAAGAAAACGTTGCCAAAAAAGAAAAAAAAATCATCTAACCTTTACAGAAGGGAAAAATCCGCACCATTTTGATGCGCTCTGAGCATCACGTTTTTTGCAACTTTACCAACTTTCAATTCTCGGCATCACAGAAAAATAAACACAAAATGCTGGATGAGCTCAGTGCTGGATATAGCACTCGTGGAGACAGAAACAGAGTCAATGTTTTTAGCCTCATGTTGTGTTCCTCAGAACTCCTGTGATACGTTGTAGTATTGGATAAATTCCAGAACCTTGTTAAATAAAAACCACTTTACCTGGGATAGCAATAGTTGCAAGTGCAGTGTAGTAAATGGCGTATGCAGGACCTCTTGGTGGAGCATGCATTTCTTTGAGAAGTAACAATGTCCGCTTATTGTTCCTTATGCATCATGTTGAATTTCCAAGGGATCCTATTATACCTGATGCTGTGCCACTAGAGACATAAGTAGATGATATCACTATTGATGTCGTTTACATTAAGTGACAAAATTCAGACTCATATGCAATTTACTTACTGCCATTCAGCAGTTCGATTTACTTACATCAATACAAATGCTGGTTACAATTATTGTAAATGGAGATGTTGACGTAATCATTGAAGTAATTCTGTTAAAATCGCATCATACCAGGTTTTATTCCAACAGGTTTAATTGGAAGCACGAGCTTTCGGAGCGCTGCTCCTATATCACGTGTTTGTGTAGTACAAAATTGTAAGATACCCAATTTATAGCAAAGTGTACAGTATGATGTAACTGAAATCATACATTGAAAAGTACCTTGATTGTTTGTTAAACCGCTCACCTGTCTGAATGACCATGTTCGTTTCACTTCTTCCATACATTAAGCACAAAACCTTTTTTAAAAAGTTTCATTCTCAGATTAACTTTAACAATTGGTGCCAGCACACGCAATGTGTTGAAGGTGTTTGCCCCCTGTGGGGGTGTGGGGGTTTGTACATGTCTGTGA
Source organism: Hemiscyllium ocellatum (assembly GCF_020745735.1). Classification (NCBI taxonomy): domain Eukaryota; kingdom Metazoa; phylum Chordata; class Chondrichthyes; order Orectolobiformes; family Hemiscylliidae; genus Hemiscyllium; species Hemiscyllium ocellatum. The sequence continues at coordinate 772,005 of NW_026867606.1, forward strand.
GAGAGACCATATGTGTGTCTGTGTGTGAGTGAATGGGGTCGATGTCTGCAGAAGGGTGCATGTGTAAATGTGGGAATGTGTGTGTCTGTAGGAGTGTGTATGTGTGTGTTTGTGTGCGTATCCGTGTATAGGAGTGTTTGTGTGTGTGCGTGGTTCTCGTTGAGGTCCTCCCTGTGGTAGCGAACTCAGCTATCAGCCTGTGCTCGGCCACTTTTCGTTGCTGCTTGTCCCGAAGTCCGCCTTGGAGGCTGGTCACCCGAAGGTCCGAAGCCGAATCTGCTGGACCACTGAAATGTTCCCAAACTGGGTGGGAACACTCCTGTCTGTTGATTATTCTGCGGGGCCCAATCATCTGTTGTAGTAGCCTCTGCTCAGGGCATTATTTCGAACAGCATATGATATAGACAATGTTGGCTGATTCCCATGAGTATCTACCACATACATGGTGAGAGATGTCCCCAAGCATACTGGTACCCTCCATGTCCACATTTGACACATCTTGCAGCGCCTACCGTGACAGGGTTGTATGGACTTGTCCTGAAAGCTGGGCAGTTTGCTACGAAACATGTTCTTTTTGAAGCATGATGGTTGTTTAAAGGCAAGCAGTGGAGGTGTGTGGAAAGTCTTGTCGAGGTGGTCATCCACATAGATAATGTTTTGCATGCCGCGAAGATCCTGGCGTAGGTATCGTTGCAGCATGTGCCTGTCTCCTGAGGAGGTCATTGTTGTTCCTTGCTGTGGCACATTGGAACTGGCGGTCGATGAGTTGAGCATCGTAACCGTTGTTATCAGGGCATCCCTGAGTACTTCCAGGTGCCAGTCACGTTCCTTCGCATCTCAACACTTCCGGTGTACATGATAGGCACCTTGAAATGCTCATGGATGCCCACATAATAACGGGATACGATGCTCAACTCATTCACACACTCATACACACCACACACACACACCACACACACACACACAAAAGCCCATATGCATGCATACACATATGCGTTTGTGGGTTGAATTTGTACTTGCAGAGTTAACTTTTCCTTTGCTGAAAAAATGCATGAATCCAAGTAAGGCGCTGTTACTTTTTTTTTCTTAAGCTTAGAATCAGTCTAAACGTTTTGGCATAGACAACAGCACACGGGGCGAACACCTTCAACACATTAGCAGGGCTGACACCCATTGTTAAAGTTAACCTGAGAATGTACCTTTTAAGGTTTAGTGAATTACATACAAAAGAAGTGAAACTAACAAGGTCATTCTAACAGACGAAAGACTCAAAACACCATCAAGTTTTTTTCAAAGTATGATTTCAATGAATGATTTCAGTTACATCACACTGTAAACTTATGCTATAAATTCTTTGTCTTACAATTGTGTATTTCACATCCACCTGAAGGAGCAGTACTCCGAAAGCTAGTGCTTCCAATTAAACCTGTTGGAATATAAACTGGTGTTGTGTGATTTTTAACTTCATACACCCCAGTCCAAAACCGATATCTCCAAATCAAAAATAATATGCTGGTTAACTTTGGTATTACAGATTTTCCTTTCCGCTTATTTTCATGAAGTATAATGCAAAAAATGGAATTTTATGATGTGTTATAAGAATTCTTTGCTGTCCGAAAGACCTAACTCAGTTCAGACATCCCCGTTTTTAATCAATAGGTGAATTCAAACTCCCAGCAAAGATCTACATTTATATACACTCTGAATCGGCCCAGCAATTTTGTAGACTGTCGTTAGAAAGGAAACAAAGGTAAAACTGACAAGCGAACGAGCCAGATACTGGGCATGTGATCTGGACCAAATGATTTGTGAAGTTCTTTGTCTTACAATTGTGTATTCCACAACCATCTGAAGGAGCAGCACTCTGAAAGCTAGTGCTTCCAATTAAACTTGTTGGACTATAACCTGGTGTTGAGTGATTTTTTAACTTCATACACCCCATTCCAACACCGACATCTCCAAATCAAAAGTAATATGCTGGTTAACTTCAGTATTACAGATTTTCCTTTTCTCTTATTTTCATGAAGTATAAAGCAAAAAAAGGGAATTTTATGAAGAGTTATGAGAAACCTTTGCTGTCCTAAAGAGATAAATCAATTCAGACCTCCCCGTTGTTTAATCAGTAAGTGAATTCCAAATCCCAGCAAAGGTCTACATTTATATACACTCTGAATCGGCCCAGCAATTTTGTAAATTGTCGTCAGAAAGGAAACAAAGATTAAAACTGACAAGCGAAAGAGCCAGATGCGCATTTTTATATTTGTGCTAATGTTATGATGTCTATTTTAAAGATTCTTACAATAACTTCATCAACACTCCTTCAGAATGATATTTGAAGTTAAGGCTGTAACAGACTTTTAACAATCCCATTATATTAGATTAGATCGTAGTGCAACGGGAAGACAGATGACGACACAACGACATGTAATCTTGTGGGTATGGTTTTCGAGTTTGGTGATGTTGTACTCCGTATTAAAAAAAACTCATGCATTCAGAAAAAACACAAAAAGTGGAACTTCTCCTTTTAGACCCTTATTATTAAAGATTTAGCCAAGCATACAGCAAATCGAACAATCAGAATTAAAAACGATTTGGAAATCCATTGTCTAGTCGGACGTTGTTTGGAGTCATGAATGGCATCGCTGTCTGTCTGAACGTCCTTAAGATCACATGTCAACAAAGCGACTTGTCACCCGAATCAATAAGTTGCATACCACAGGTGCATTTATCTGTGATTTTATCGAGAGCAAGGATGAACACATCGTAATTGTGCCATGTGGTGCATGTATTCACAATAAGGTGTTAACGAGTTTATCATGAACTGTGACAATTGAATCAATGAGGATAGACGTAGAGGGGGTCCAGTAGTAAGAACTGCACATTCATCAGGCACTGCAGACTGCAAGAAGACTATCGTCCTGTGTGTTATTTGGTTTCCTCGGCCAATTCCCTCACTAATTTATGACTTACAAACATTGATCAGATGTTGCTGGTATGAACACTGTTGTAAAACATGTATAGTGTGATACCATTCATGTTATCATCTCGTTGATCATCGTGACAACTTGTCTGTCTTTTTTATTCTATAAATGCTTCTATCCACCACCTAGATCATTATTCTCGCATAAATAAATCCATCAATATGTGCAAGAATATATTCACGCAACCAACATCTCTGGTCCAACAAAATCACCATTATATTCAATGCGGACTTCTTCATTTTATCCACTGTACAGTTCTGATAACCAGTTTGCCATGAAATTTCGTATGTATTCCACACATATCTACAAAACGTCATCTGCCCGTGAGAGCATTCAGGGTCTGAGACAAACATTATTTTTTTTTTACCACTTCCTCCCTTTACTTTTAAGTGACTTTCTCTTTCAGCTTGTGAGCATGGTCTTTTCCATCATCATGCGTTTTTCCAAGTCTTCAATCTTGATAAAACTGCTCGAATAATTGCTTCACTCCACAAGCACTCTGTGTTCCTATGTTCTGGCCTGTTCACACAATGCTGCAACTGGCGCTCTCTTCTTTAATCTAATAACTCCAAGTTTTGACTGTTTAAGGTATTATTCATCCACACATTTTCGTTTTATATTATCAGCTTTGCCACATATTGTCTCCCTGAAAAGCTTTCAGGCGTATTGTGTTTTCGCTGGTACAGAGCAGCAACCTATGCAGTTTTAAACAAATAAATGCATGACATATTTTGCACAGATCCAAGGTAACTAACGATTCTGAAGGTATGAAGAAAACTCAAAGGCATTGAAATTAGGCATTACAGACGTTTTGAAAAATTGGAGAGGCACACAGGTGATGAAAATTTCTGTCTTTGTAGCAGTCGTATGATCTCCAGAGCAAATTTGAGGAAGTAAGGATAAACGTAATGTGACCATTCTTAGAGCGACAGGGAAATTGAGATTCCAACGTCATTAGACCTGCATTATATTAATACATATTCGAGTGTGAACGATGCCCCGAAACATTCAGATCATTTGAAGGTCGTTGTAGTGGAAGTAAGGGAAATACAAATATATTAAATTAAATTGGGAATATATGAAATAAATGTTTACAATCGGTTTCACCTCGCAATGGAGATGACATGAGCACAACTTCCATTTGTGCAGTATGTTGCAATATTCTCAGCGTCTGAAAGTAAAACATTAGAAATGTTATCAGAAGGCAATATTTGGAATAATGGAGAAAACAGAACACAACAACAAAAGGATAAAAACTAAGCTAAATTACAAAACTAAAAGAAAGCTTTGTAATTAACAGGATAATAAAATGTTTAAGCAATGGCATGACAGCAAAGGTAAATACCTATGGAGAATAGGAAAAAATACAAATGTTTTAAAAATGTGGTGAGGAATGGATTGCTAAAAACAAGCATTCAGAAGGCAAACAGTACCAATGCAATTAAATGTTGAAGGTGGATAATTTACATCGACTCACAAAATGTGAATGAGACGTTATCGACAAGAAACCGCACCCACCACAAAATATTACAAGGAGATGGACTAGTTTTAATTTTTTTCTTTATCTGTCGGCAGGTTTACATTGCTGTGCTCCAGATGCAATTTGATTGGTCTAACTTTAGGCTAAACGATAAAGGGCAAATTCACACAAAGCTATAGACTCATCGAAATGTACAGCATGGAAAACGACCCTACGGTCCAACATGTCCACGCTGACCGAATATCCCAGCCAAATCTAGTTCCAACTGCCAGCACCCATCCCATATCCCTCCAGACCCGTCCTATTCATATAACCAAGTCCAACGGGTTTATTTCAAATGACGAGCTTTCTGAGCACTGTCCCTTCATCAGTCTAAGTATAACAAAAACTCTCCTGATTTACAGGACAAAATAATGTGAAATTTAACGATTAATTAGTAACAGTTCCAATATAGACAGCATCTCATTGACACAGCCTTTCGTGAAACAAAGTTGATGCAAACTTCTAATAAAACCCACACAATCCCAGGAATCCCAGGCTCCATTCATGAATTGAGTGGGAATATCACCAATAATCATTATTTCCACATTCTGTGTGGTGAACGGTCCATGTGACATAACATGGAGCAAGAACGTGACATCAGTTTTGCCGAATTTACTTAAGACAGGTTGAAAACCAAACTTGTCTCCTGAAGTCGACGAATCAATTTGAATACATGCTGCTAAACATATATCCATGTGTGACTAAAAATCAACGGGCCATTGATGTACAACTCACAATTAATTAATCCAGAAACGGTTGGCTATTGAGTTGTGGCTGGAGTATCTTTTTTCATAACAAATGGCATGAAACTTAATTTGTTGAGGCCATTCTGCGTCACAAAAGCCGAAACTGTGGACATTTTGTTGGATAAAGGGACCTGCTAGTTTCCTCTGAGATTATGTAAATTAGAAATATACGTTGCTTGTTCAACCTTCTCAATGAAGTTTTCCAAACGTGGAATAGCTTATGAATCAGGTTTTGAAAATGGATTGACTTCGTGGTAGTCTACACATATCGCTGGATCCCATGTGTTGTTAGTGTAATTATTATGGATCGGCTCCAGTAGCTGCAACTCGCGCTGATTATGTTGCCTTTGAGCACGTGTTCAATGTCTTTTTGACCCTGCGCCAACTTTACATGGTTCTATTTATAAGGATCTTACTTAAATGGAACAGCGTTTCTTATATCTATATAATGCATAATTAGATTGGTACGTCCTGACATGTTCACACGTGATCGTAAGAAGTCTTTCAGGTTTTTACAAATTCCTTCTGAGAGGTAATTCAATAATCTATGCCAAATTTTTAGAATGTATTCAATATCCAATATAATGTGAAGAATGTCCAATTCATAATCCTCTAAACTGGGTATTCACTCTGTGTGATAACCATTAACACATTCTCCTTTTGCTTTTCCTCCTTCTCACAATACATTTTCAGCATAATTACACTCTGTGAGATTTCATTCTAACTAGCATTCTTATCAAATTTTTCAAACCACTCAATCTCTTTTCGATTTGATAAGGACGACCAACGCATGCTTTTTAAAATTCACCCACCACAGGAAGTAACATTGTTGCATGAAACAAATCCTGATTTTTGTTTGAGTTTCCACTTAGTTCCTGTTTTTCAACTTTGTTGCAATTCAGTTAATTTCTTTCGTCTAAAAATGTCCAATTGTTCTCCATCTATTCTTGTATCGCCTGAACTACTTGATTCAACTTGGTCTCTAATAATTTGACATCAACTTCCTTATTATTCGGTTTTTCCTCCGGCTTCAGTCCATGATTTTGAGATCTTAATATCTCATATTCAATAAAATGTCAGAATATATTTCTTTTAATGTATCAGTTGCCTGACCTTATTCTAACATTTCAAACACAGTAGCAGTGATAACACCTCTGATACAGCGTATCATTATCATTCCTGGAGCCGACATTTCCCCCAGTACTCCTGTTACCACGTCTCTACTTTCCACCGGACACTCGAATCTCACTTGACATAATGGAGCACTTCTCATTTCAGCATGAAATCCACATATTACCACTTTTTGTTCCATCAATAGCCCTTCTGAATGTCGTATCTCTTCATCCGTCAACACCAACGTGTTACATGTTCCTGTAATCCTTAAAATTATAATGTCTTCTAATATTCTTTAGATATGCAAGCAATCCTTTCCCTAGCAAGATTTTTTTTAAAAAAGCTCTGCCACTTTCTTCTGAAACAACCTCCAAAGTAATTGAAATTTCTATTGCAGAATTTTAATTTCCACTGTGCTTTCCCTTCCAACATCAACAAACCCACTGACTTATCCTGTTTTATTGCATCCACCTTCTCAATGCTTTTTTTTCGAAACAATTCACACTGTGATTCCATGCAGCCTACTGTATTGCAGTGAAAACACTGGAGCTTTTTAACTTCTCTTTTTGCTTCTTTTGTTTTCTTTTCACCCTGTGATAATCTATCTGCATTGACTTCAGTGAGTTCTATCTTACCCTTTCCATCTGAGGATTTCATTTTTTCCATATTTTCTATCCCTCACACATTGTTTGATTTGTTCAAACGCAAACTCCATTTGAATCGGCTCACTCCTTCGATTCTTGCAATGTTACGTTGGCACTAACTCATATGTACTTTAAATGACCTTCTTCATCTCCTCGTACTTTCTAAGTACCTCCTCTGACAGTTATGCAAATACATCATGAGCCCTACCGACCACTTTTTCTGGGATTAACAAAATCCACAAGGTCACCAGCCACGTCACTTGTTTGGCCAATTCCTGAAATTCAATGAATTAAAAAAGCTCCTTACCCTTCTTGTCAAATTTAGGAAATGCTTGGACATATTCCTTTGGTGACAATTGGTTCATTCATCTTCTCTGTCTTCCTCATTATTCGTACATTCTGCCTTCATCTCTATCCTTTGAAGTCGACTTTCCTGTCTAGACAGCAATTTCTGAAGTTCAAACTCTCTGTCTCTCTCTCTCGTCGTTTCTTCTGCTCAGGCCTTCGTCTACTATTCTTTTTGTTCAACCAGTGTTATTCTTTCTTTGTCTTTCTTTTGTACTGCCAGGACTATTCTTTCCTTTTATTTTTGATCTGTTTTTAATCCTATTTCAACCTTTTCCAGCGCTATTTCATTTTTAAGTTGTTTCATCAGCAATTGAATTCTAGCAATTTCGAAACATTTCAATGGCATTTCCACCAAGTACAAATGCTGAGCTTTTAGTGTAATTTATCTCCCTCTTGAAGGAGACAAAGTCAATCTCAACTCCAGTTTGTCTTCCAATTTCAACAGCTTTGTCTTGCTCTTTTTTGTATAATTCCCGAAGTTAATTTTATAATCCCACAAAACTCTTTGTGTCTGACAGAAACATTACTACAAAGCACACCCTTTCGAACCAAATAAATTCAGATCCTGAAACAAAAGAAACTAACTCTGCCACTCATTGCCTTTGAGACCAATAACCATACATCCAAATTGAAATTGGAGAATTTTCGCGAGAGGTTGTCACAATTTTTTGTAGATAATAGCAAACCTCATCAAAAAATCTTAAGAATGGAGCCAAGAAAATACCTTTTTTTTATTTTACAGATAGATATGAAGTATCTCGTCAAATCACTTGATGGTAGAATATGGAACATAGCACATTACAGCACATTACAGACCCTTCGGCCCTCGATGTTGCGTCGATCATTGAAACTAATGTGAAGCCCATTTAACCTACACGATTCCATTCTCGTCCATATGTCTACCCAGTTACCATTTCATGCGCTTACGTTTGGCAAGATTACTACAGTTGCAGGCAGTGTGTTCCACGCACCTACTACTTTCTGAGTAACTAAACTACCTCTGACATCTATTCTAGAGTTATCACCTCTCAATTCAAAATATGTCCACTCTTGTATGCCAATGCTATCTGAGGAAAAAATGGCTGTCACTGTCCACCCTATCGAATCCTTTGATGATGTTCTATGTCTCAATTAAGTCACGTCTCAACCTTCTTCTCTCTTACGAAGTCTCAAGTCCCTCAATCTTTACCTATATGTCCTTCCTTCCATATCAGGCAACATCCCAGTGAATCTCCTCAGAACGTTTTTCAAAGCTTTCATACCCTTTCTATAATGTTGTGACCAGAGCTGTGCGCAATATTCCAAGTGTGGCCGCACCAGAGTTCTGTGCAGCTGCAGCATGACCACATGGTTCCAAAACTGAGTACGTCTAACAGTAAAAGCTACATAAAATATGCCTTCTTAACCACCCATTCAACCGCGGTGGCAACTTTCAAGGATCTGTGTTCTTAGACATCGAAATCTTTCAATCATCTACTCTGTAAAAAAATACATTCACCCAGCACTCTGAATTCTATTACTCCTTCCAAAGGGGATCACCGCACACTTATGCATTCTCAACTCCACTGGCGACCTCTCAACCAAATTCGTTAGATTATCAATGTCCCTCTGTTACCTCCAACATCCTTCCTCACTGTCCACATCTCTCTGTAACTTAGTGTCATCCGCAAATTTCCTAACCCATTCCTGGACCCAGAATAGATTCTTATGGTACACCATTAGAAACCCAACTCCACGATGAAGATTTCTCATCAAACACCATCCTTTGCTGTCTTTCAACAGTCCAATTTCTGATCCAAACTACCACATCGGCCTCGAGCCCATGCCTCCGTACTGTGTGCAATAGGCCACGTAGAGTAACTTAACGAATACCTTCCTGAAATCCTTATACACCATTTCAAACGTTTTTCCCTCATCAACCTGTTTGTTCACCTTCTCAAAGAACTCAATAAGTTTTGTAAGGCATGACCTACACTTCACAAAACTGTGTGATTATCCCTAATCAACGATTGTTGTTCTCTAGTCTTCTGGCACGATTCCTGTAGACAAAGTGGTCATAAAAATCAAAGCCAAAGGCTCGGCAATCTTCTCCCTGCCTTCCCCAGAGTATCTTCGCATAAATCACGTTTGGCCCAGGAGACCTATCTATTTCTTAAACTTTCCAGAACTGCTAATATCTCCTTCTTGGAAACCTCAATGTGTTCTAGTATAGTTACCTGTACCTCATTATTCTCCCCCACAACATTGTCTTTTTCAAGTGTCAACGTTGACGAAAAGAATTCGTTTACTGTTTCGCTTATTCCTCTGAATCCAATCACAATTTCCCATTTTTATGCTTGATTGGCCATAATCTTATTCGAGTCTTTCGTTTACTCCAGAAATATATATAGGAGGCTTCAGGGCTATCTTGCAGGGCCTTCTAATGCTTCCTCCTGGCTATTAATAGCTCTCCCTTTCTGTCTTTCCTTTCCAACATGCAAGTCTCAAGCGCCCAAGCTGATGTGTCACATCTCACTCTAACATAAGCCTTCTTCTTTCTCTTAACAAGAAGTTGACGTCCTGAGGAAACAAGAGCAAATGCACTCGACGTCTTCCTGCCTGCCTGACAGGTGCGTACTGATCAAAAATCCGCAGGATTGTTCCTCGACTATGCTCCAAATTCTAACTGTTCCCATCTCCTCAATTGCCTTCCACATGTCATTCATTCTCAATTTTGACTAATCGCTTCATAAGTGCCTTTCAACAGGCATACAACTTTCCCTGCCGTGCATTCCTTTCCATCACGAAAATAGACATAACCGAATTGTGGTTGTGATCAACAAAATGCTCACCTACTTCCAAATCAAACACCTGGCCGGTTTCACGATCCAGTATCAAATCGAATATAGCCTCACCACGTGTTGGCCGATCTACATATTGTGTCAGAACACCCTCCTTCACACATTGGACAAAAACTGACCAATCTAAAGTACTTGAACGGTAGTATTCCCTGACAATATTTGGAAAGTTAAACCTCCATAACAGTTACACTGCCACTCGTGCTCCTATCCAAGATCATCTTTGCTGTTCTATCCTCTACATTTCTGAAACTATTCAGAACCCTGTATAAAACTCCCAACAGGGCGACCTCTCCATTCCCGTTTCTATGATCAGCCCATGCTACTTCAGTTGACGAGTCCTTAAACGTTCTGACTGCAAATGTAATGCTGTCCTTGACTACAAATGTTGCAAACCAACGTCCCACCTCACTCTTTTTCCATTTTCTTTGTTCTTACTGAAACAGCTAAATCCCGGAACCTGCAACAACCATGATTGTTGCTGGTCCATCCATGCGTCCGAAATGGCCACAAAATCGAGATCCCAAGTAGCAACCCATGCTGCAATTTCACTTACCTCATTCGGATGCTTCTGCCATTGAAGTCGATACACTTAAAACAAGCTGTTGCATGCCGGTGCCTTCTTGCGGTCTTGGAATCTTAACAAGTTACGACTAAAGGTAAGTTACTGAATCATGATTAGCTGAAATGCAAGCAAAAGAAGGAAGCATTTAGGTTAACTTAACTGTTGGGAATCTGAACTCAATGACTACTTCTAATTAACTGCTCTAATTAAGCGTTATCCCAAAAATACACCGTTTGGCTCAACGCTAAATTCAGACACGGATTCTTACATGTCGTTCAACATCAGGTGAGATTTCAGAGACTGTCGCTGTTCGGAATCATTTACTAAGGCTTGCGTCGCTTCTGAGATCCCAACAGCATCCAGCTGCTACAGCTAAAAATAAAAACTGGAAAACCTGATTGGAAGAACTGGCCACTCACTATCCTTTGTTAATCTAATTCACGAAAAGCCAAAGGCCTCTCCTGAGGTTTGACTGAGGCAGTCTCCATAACGGCTTCGCCATCTCTGCCTTTCCAACCTCTCTTTAAAAGTCCTCAGGAGAAGATGCGATATTTTTAAATTAAAGTTTCATCATATCGCCTAAAACTTTGAAACTTGGCCTTACTCTAATTTCGAAATTTAACTTTTAGGTCAGCTTTCCATAAATATTTAAACATTAGTAGAACTATGTATTGCAGAAAATGTTTCTTGTACACACATGACAAATTCCTCTTGTTTGAAGCCCTTAAAATTATAGTAGTCAATATCAATATTTGGAAAGTTAAATACCTTTCCCATTGCAACAATATTATTCTTGCTGATTACTGAGATATTCTTGAATATTTGTATTCAATTTCCAGCAGACCATTAGTCGGCATGCCCAGAGTTGGGGAGGGGGCATAGAAAAATTCCAATAAGGTGATCATTTCTTCCTTAATTCTCAGTTCCACCAATATAACTTCACCAGACGTTCTCCTTGGACTATCCTTCCTACATCCAACAATAATGTCAGCTTTTTTTAAAAAAATACATTCCCCAACCCTTTCCTATGTCATCTATAAACCAGAACATTAACCTGCTAGTCCTGCCCCTTGTTGAACCACGTTTCTCAAATACGATTGTATCCTAATACAGTATTGGCAATCATACTCTAAATTTATATGAATTATCTATGACAACTGTTGCATTGATATAAACGTTAAAATGTTTCGGACTTACCTTATTCTCGTCCGTGTTTTACGCACCTTGACTGACTACAGCCAGTCAGTAACAGGAAACCTCACAGCCATTGCCATCACCCCCAACATTACCAAAAGCAGCATACTTGCTTCAAATGGGTATAGTCACAGGGGAATCCTGCACTGTCTGCCGACTTCTCCCATCCTCCATAGTGGTATTACATCCACCTGACTGTACATGCGGTGCCTCGAATTTGTTGAGAGGGATTTATGTATCACCTTGGCTTGCTCTCATATAATTTTCACAGCCACCAAATGCAACAGCCACTGATTCATGCATTTCAATCGGATTCACAACCAAGCACACTTCCTGACACCACAGTCAACAGCAACATTGCAATGCCCCCGGATCATCCACATCCGATTGGAAGAGCACGGCACGCTAACAAAAAAACACTTCACGGTGCCTTTAACAATCGATATGCATTTAAATTGCCGTTAAAAAAATAATCCAGTCTTACCGCAGCTAAATTCATATATGAATGTGCTTTGACTGATGATTTTTTGTCTGGAGCCATTTGAGAATACTTTATCCTCTGATTTTACCACGTAATTAAGTTATAAAGAACGAAACACATACATAGGCCCGCCCCCCCCTCCGCCATACACTGTGAAGAGAGTGAGAAAAGTTTTGCACCCTGCTTTTCTGGAACGTTTACTTTTAACATAATATAAAACCATAACACATATTTGAATAACAACAAGTAACGACTTATTCATCTGAACGAAACAGTGGGCAAATTACCTAAATTATTAAGAAACCAAATGAATCTCTTCTAAGTAAAAAAAAAGGTAGCTAAGTATAGACCACGCTGTGAATGTCAATTTCTCGCGAGAGGGCTGAAGAGTGTTAACAATGGCAGATAGCAGTTAGGTCTGGGATCTTGTCCTACAGGCCCCTTTTTTATATCCTTGGGGATATCTAGACACTTCTTACAATATGGTTGGCCCTATGTTGTCAAAACCAGCAGGTTTAAATGTAGTAGGTGTTTGTTACATAAGTGCCCGTTTTAAGTCAATTTGCTTAATTCAAAAATCCCTTGCATTGGTAAAATCGTCCTATTAATTGTGCAGCCTTTCAATGCAGATGCATCAATTGGAACTGTCTATTAACTTGCATTTTCAATCTCGAAGTACAGGAAAACAAATACAGCTTTTGAATGGAACACGTGATGATTATCCCTCAGCATTTTGCAAACAAGTTTAAATTCTTTCCCCAATGGACAATTACTCTATCCAACATTGTAACACCTACAAACTTAAGAAAAAAAACATGATGAATATTCAGCGTCATTGTTTTGTTTTAACCCATAACTCCATTCTATTACTAGATCCATATCACATGAATCTTGAGTTACATATTTTATTCCACTTCCGTTTAGATATCACGTTGAGCACTACTGTCTCTCTCCTTTAAAACTCGAGGTAAAGCATCTACAGTGATGCTTCCACAAGTTGAAAAATGTGCAACAAACTGCAAATAAAATGCTTGTAACGCGACTGCCCAACAAACTAATCTGGTGTCCGTATCATTAAATCTTTCCTGAAACGTCAAAGGATAGTGATCAGAATACACATTTGTCTCTGATGCATTGCTTGCAATGTAAGAATTAAAATATTGGAAAACAAACATGTAATTCAACGAGACTGCACAACGAGGAATGTTGAACTTTGTTTTCCTGATGGTTATTTCATTTCTTTGAAAATTCACCAATTCTCAATTCCGCACTCACTCTCCTGCAGCAAAGAAGCTTCAAAACGGACATGGCTCGCATCGGTGCCAACTGTTTTAATCAAAATTGGTGAAGCTAAAATTGATGCAGTGGTCAACACGGCTTTTTAATTCTCGAATGCCTCCTGGTATTGTTCTGTTCACTGACATGTCGTGTCCTTTTTATAACAAAATCATTCATGTCACTATGTCACTAACGTTTGGAGCAACTATTTTTAAAATCACTTCCTTCTTTGAGGATATCCTTGGGAAGTTCTTGAAGGCCTTCGTCTTCATATTCCTTGTCCTCTGTCTGTATCCAAAGTTGTGCCGAAAAATGCCACTTCTGCCTTCGGAATATCTGTAATTGCCACGTTGATGAATAACTTTGCTTTCCGTAGTCTCGCAAAGAGCTCCACTACATGCTCTTCGTGATATTTCCACGATCCCGAGGTATTCTGTGTGGATCGCACAGCTCGTCAATCGTGCAACAACTCTGTACAAAAATCTTAGGAAATCGCTTGTTCAATTTTTATTCCCAATGGAATTACTTCAAATCGATATTGCCGATTTGGACTGACAAAGGCAGGAACATCTCCTGCTTCCTGTGAAAAAAGTACTTGCACGTAAGTGTGAAGTGAGTCCAAAATTATGATGCAAGTTGCTTTGCCTGCTGTCAGCACAATCTTCCAGTCTTGGAATTGGGAAAGTATCAGTTTTAGTCATAGCCTTGATGTTCCAATAATTTACAAGAAAATTCGAACAACATCAGGTTTTGGAAAGAACGTTATTGACGAACTCCACTCACGTTCATTCGTCTCTCCAATAGAAGTCGAAATCTTTGCCACTGGAAAAGCACAGCAGATCAAACAGCTTCCGAGAAGCAGGATAAGCGACGTTTCAGGCATAAGAATTTCGCGAAGAATACAAATAGGCAGGGAGATGAGAGATCAATAGCGGGTGGGACTGGGTCTGGGGAAAGTAGGTGGGAAGAAAATAGGTGGATGTAGGTGGGGGGTTATTTTGATTGGTCAGTGTGGAGGGTGAAGCGAATATCTGAGAAAGACGTTGGAAAGTTTGGAAATGTCAAGTTGATGGTGAGAAGGTGGAGGGTTGGATGTGGGTGAGATTTTGCGAGTCGAGATTTGGAAACCTGTGAAGTCGATGTTGATGCTGTTGGTTGGAGTGTCTCGAGTCTGAATATGATACAGTCTTCTTCGAGGCTGGCTGGTGGGTTTGTTTTGGATGTGGAGGATCCGGAGGAATTCCATGTTCTTGTGGAAGTGGGGGACGGAGTTGAAATAGTTACACACACTGCAGTGAGATTGGTTGGTATGTGCATCCCAGAGATGTTCCTTGAACTGCTCCGTGATTAAGCGCCCTGTTTCCTCGATGTAGTGGAGACCGTAGCGAGAGCAACGGAAGCCTGATAAGGGTAAGGAAGGACATATGTCTTTGATGGTGGGTTGTGATTGTAGGTGGCGGAAATGACTTTCCAGCACATCTTCTCCAATTCGCATAGCTCAATACTCATATCCCACCTCTCCAAATGCAACAAGAATCGAAGAATCTTTCTCCTCACCATCCTAGGCACGAATCTTCAGTTACTTCACATTACTTTCCGCCAGCTCGACCACCTACAGTCAGGCACCACCACCGAAGACCCATTCACTTCCCACCTCCGTCTGCGGTCCACAGAGATGAATCTCTTCATGACAACCTCGCTCGGTGCACAAGTGGTTAGCACTGCTGCCTCACAGCGCCTGAGACCCGGGTTCAATTCCCGACTCAGGCGACTGACTGTGTGGAGTTTGCACGTTCTCCCCGTGTCTGCGTGGGTTTCCTCCGGGTGCTCCGGTTTCCTCCCACAGTCCAAAGATGTGCGGGTCAGGTGAATTGGCCATGCTAAATTGCCCGTAGTGTTAGGTAAGGGGTATATGTAGGGGTATGGGTGGGTTGCGCTTCGGCGGGTCGATGTGGACTTGTTGGGCTGAAGGGCCTGTTTCCACACTGTAAGTAATCTAATCTAATCTAATCTAAAAAACCCCACAAACTCGTCCTTCCCTCCAGGCACGTTACCTCTCTGCCACAAATGGTGTAAAACTTTCGCCCATATGTTGCCCTCATCAACAAACGCCAACGCCCTGTGGCCAAACACGTCGACTCTTCCTCCCAATTTCCCATGTAAATGCAAGTGCTTGTCTGCTCCACCGCAAGTTTAATTATCTGTTCCTAGAACATATTATCAACACCACACCTCAATCCTTGAGGACATTCTCATTATTCAATTTATTATTAGTCACATCAAAATCCAAAATCATCTGGATTTTTTGCTTACCTCAGAGTGTCAGGAACTAATAAGTGTTTTTCTGATTCAGTAACCCTGCCATGGTATGATTTCAGCATGTTGACATTAGAAACTCGATAAAACATATTCCTAACTCGTATCTGTACCCGATAATGCAATGGACATAATTTCTCCTCAATTTGATAGTGACATCTAAACTCTCAATGGAAGGGATCTCTACCATTGATAATAGCGCAAGTGCTTTGCTCCCCCAGGCAAACAAACGAAGTTTCTGTTTTCGTTTTATCTCCTTCTTACTTCATCAGGTGCTGTGTCATCCTCATGTGTTTTCACACTACTTCATCGATTATGTTTAATCTCTCTCTCACGTCAGATACATGAACCCGCTGTGACGTCTGATTTTGGCTCGATCAAATTTTACTGAATTCATTTTACAGGCCCTCTTACTTCGTATCCGAATACCAGTTCGAATAAAGTGAACTGAATTGTTTCATAGCACGGCGTGGTGGCACAGTGGTTCGCACTGCTGCCTCACAGCGCGAGAGATCCGGGTTCAATTTCCACCTGAGGCAACTATCTGTGTGGAGTTTGCACATTCTTCCTGTGTCTGCGTGGGTTTCCTCCGGGTGCTCCGGTTTCCTCCCACAGTCCAAAAATATGCAGGTGAGGTGACTTGGTCATGCTAAATTGCCCGTAGTGTTAGGTGAAGGTGTAAGTATAAGGGAATGGGTCTGTGTGGGTTGCTCTTCGGAGGGGTGGTGGGTCGAAGTGTCTGTTTCCACACTGTTACGAATCTAAAGGAAAAGTATCAAATATTATATCTGGGATACCTTCATTTGTTTAATCCTGGCAATAAGTCCTGACATGATCTTTGGGGTCCGATGCAACTTTCGAATGCTCGCTGAGATTCAGTATGATGCGAATTTGATATGAAGTGTTTGATTCATACACTATCCATAACCTCATTAAGTAATTTGACAATAAAATAGGACTCGTGCTCGGACTGAATCCCAGTCGGTCGCCCATAACGTGTAAAGAAATCATGCAAACCCTCCACAATTGTTTTGCCCTTTACGTTCTGCAACTGAATTGCCTCCAGAGGTCGGAAGAGGATTCCATTGCGACTAGCAAATACTGCTTCCCATCTTGGGATTCATGATGTGTATTTACATATTCCGTTATATCTCACGTTAAAGGTTCTTCAACAGAATGAATCGCGCAAAGTGCTCCCAGTCTTTATGAATCAGGTCAGACCACACTCAAAACCATTTCAGACTTTGGCCCAGATGATAAGGTTCCACTTGTTTTCACCAGGAGTTAAGTGCATATTCCAGGAGTGGTGCAGCTGGCCCAAACACCCAGTTTTAAACAACAAAGAATTTATCACAGTCGAACTAAAGAAAATAGAATCTCGAATAATATGGCCGATCTGAATATGCAATCGACTCTTTCTCAAATTCGTGATGCTGTTCCAAATACATGCAACATGCCGTAAGCGTTCCCTGGCACAAAGTGTAATATAAAACACAGTTTCTCACAGGAGACAAACGAGAGCAACAGAGGATCAGGATGGAACTGCAGCCTTCGTTCCTCAGTAATTCACTAGTATTCAAAGTTAACACTAGACGAGCACCTGCAAAAAAAAAACGCTTGCTAAAACCAAACCAAACAAAACAAAACCTTTAACCGAGAAACATTTACAAGCATATCCGAACGTCTGCCTTTTCAATCCCTCTGAAACAAAAACATAGAAAGAATGACCTTTTTGAAGGAGCAGCATCGTCACAACTCAGAAATTTTAAGTTGAATAGACATGCAGGGAGGAACACAACAGGGAGCGAGGAATGCCAATTGGATTTAATTGCATCTATTTCAATGCAAGAGGACTGACAGGAAATGGAGATGAGCTGAAGGCGTGGATAGTAACGTGGAACTGGGATATTACACCCTTAATCGAAGTATGTCTGAGGGAGAGACAGGTTTAGCAGCTTAATGTGCCAGGATGCAGGTGTTTCGGACGGGACAGAAGCGAGGGGGGAATTGCATTTTGAATTAAGCACCATAGAGTTAATCAGAGAATAAATAACTGAAGGATCCTCAGGTGAGGTTTTGTGGATGGAGCTGAGAAATAAGCAGGTGATGGTGACATTAATATAGGCCTCCAAATAGTAATAGAGAATTAGAAGAAAAAAATGCAGGGTTACTGGGGAGACCCGTAGGAGCAATCGTGATATCTTATGAGGGGATTTTCATTTTCCTAACATGGACTGGGACTGTCATAGCGTTAAAGGCTTCAATGGAATTTGTAAAGTGCCTTCAGTAAAAGTACCTCAAACGGTATACAGAGGTACTTACTTTGGTAGAGGCAAAACTCGAACTGCTTTTAGGAAAATAAATGGCAAGAGAGATGACAGAGGTAACAGTGGGGTAGAACTTTGGGACGAATGATCAGAACTCTCATAATTTTAAAATGACGATGGAAAGGGACAAAATTGATCCAAAGGCTCTTGGTGTAAATTAGGGCAAGAAGTAATTTTGATGGAAATAAACAGGAGCTTGCAGGGGTTTATTGGAGCAGTGTGGTTCCATGGAATAAATCCTACAGATCGATGGTATTATTTTAGAGTGAGACAACTTGTATTCAAGGTCCCTATGCTCCTATGTGGGTAACAAGCAATGCTGTCAGGATTAGAAAACGATAGATATCAAGAGGAATTCAGTATTTGATCAGAAAAAAAGAGGTACGGCTGATGTAATGGCAGCTGGGGTAAAGGAACCTGGAGGTTTCTGGGGATACAGAAGATAACTGAAGAAGAATGTCAGGAGAGCAAAAAAAGGATCATGATATAGGTTTGGCAGAGAAGAATAGGGTGAATCTAAAGAGATTCTTTAAGTGCAGTGAAGAAAAACTATATTTAGAGAAATAGGAATCCCACAAGGACACAATTGAGAGGTATTTTTGGAACTGCAGAAGAGGTCTCAGGTCCTCAATAAGTATTTACCATGTATGCTTATAGTGGAGAAAGACATGATGACGTCGGAACTTCAGCAAGTTAGTGCTGACATCTTGGGGACAGTTCATATCACAGAAGAAAAACTGTTGAGTTTATTAGAATGTATGAAGTTGGAAAAATATTCTGGTTCTAACCAGTCATATCTGAGAGGCAAAACAAGATATTGTGGGCACCATGGATGTTTTTACTTCATCACTGGCCACGGGTGATGTCCCAGAAGACTGGAGGGTAGTGAATGCTGTGCTCTTCTGAAGAAGGCTGCAAACGAAAGACTGATCAGTAAGACGAACATCTAAGTTCGTTACGTTACTTGACAAGGTTCTGAGAGCCGAGGAAAACATGCATTTGTAAATGCAGTACACAGTTTGTTTCGGAGCTATCAGCATACCTTTGTGTGTGGGAGATCGTCCCACATGTTAGAGTACTTTCATGAAGTCATTAGCAATGTTGGGGCGAAGACGTAACCTATATGGATTTCAATAACGCCTTTAATAAGATTCCACATGGTCAGCTGTTCCAAAGGCTAGATCGCATGGAAGCCAGGGGGATTTGGCAAATCGGATGCACACTTGGTTTTTTATTGTTTGGAAGCAGTGGGTAAAAGTGGAAATATGCTTGTCAGAGTGGACGCCCATGTCGTGTGATGTGGCTCAGGTTTCGGTGCTGTACACATTGCTGCTTTTTATCTAGATTAATAATTTAAACAGCAATGTACACGGTATTGTTAGGAAGAATGCAGATGGCATTAAAATAGTCGGCATTGGGGATAGTGAAGAAAGTTATCAGCACTTATATCAGGACCTTGATTAACTGGGCAAATATTCTGAGTAATGGCAAATGGACTTTAATATATATAAGAGTGGGGTCTTTCATTTTCACAACGTCAAGTCAAGGTAAGCTTTTCATGGTGAATATTAGTGCCTTAAGGAGTGTAGTGGAACAAACGAAGTTTATATTTCATGTGCACGGTTCTCTGAAATTGGAGTGACAGGAAGACAGTGCGATGAAACAGCCTTTTGGTAAACTGTCCTTCGTCAGTCAGGGTATTTAGAAAATGAGTTGGGAAGTTATGTTGCTATTGTACATGACGCTGGTGAGGCTGCTCGTGGCATGTTGTGCTCCGTTTTCGTCACCTTGCTATATGAAAGATTATATTAAACTGTAAATAGTGCAGAAGAAATTTGCAATGATGGTGCCAGCACTCAGAGGTCTGTGAGTACGGGGCGATTGCACAATCTAGGAATCGTTTCTTCAGTGCATAGGAGACTGAGGATGGATCTTATCGTACTATATAAGATCGGAAGAGGTACATACACCAGTTGAATTCACTTGGAGATTTTTTTCCCCGAGGATTGGCAAACGAAGACCACAAGACATCCGTTTAAGACAAGAGGAGAAAAGCATAAAACTGGACCTAAGGGGCAACATTTTTACACAGATGGTGGTACACATACGGAATGATCTGCCAGGAGAAGTGGTTGATGTGGTAAATTAACAACATTTAAAAGGGGTTTGGACAAACACAAGGCAAGTGAAAGTTCAGAACGATATGTGCCAATTGCAAAGAAATGGTATTAAAATAGAAGGACAGTTCGTTTACTATGTACTAGTTTGGAATGAAGGGACTATCTTCTTGCTGTCGAATGCATTCGTGGGTGGACAGTGGTGAAATCATAACATTGATCGCTCCAGGTTTTAGAGAGCAGCGTGGGCCATCCATATTCAGTTCCTCTCAGCGTCCAACAATGTTTCTGACGCTGTAATATATTTCTTGATGAGGACTGACACCTGATTCCCTTATCTCCGCACGACTATGTCAATAACGTTCATAAATGATACTGAATTGCCCGGTCCTCACAAAAGTATTCAACTTCGCTCTTATTTTCATTCAAAGAAATTACCACCGGAGTTTTGTTTTTACATGATATTTTAAACTTTCTCCCCTTTGGGCAATAGAGTGAGACATCCAGCAAATTTATTGTATTTCTTGTCATTCGTTTCATCTCGTCCTATCTCACCTGGACCTTGTTCGTTCATTTTTCCATTGAAGTACAATTATCCCCTGTGCATTATTTCTACTTTCCACTTTTGACGTTGGTGCTATCATGATTCTAAAATTGACTACATTGTTAAATTAATTCCATTTCATATTATGGCGTAATCAACCTTTTTCATTTGTCAGCCTCTTGGCCCGTAATTGGTCACAAAGTCGCAGGTACTTTAATTGCTTTATCCTGTTCTAATCCGGCACTTTAAATTACTCCCTAACGCTGTACTTTCTCTCACTGACACAGAGCACTCTGTGCCAGACGGAAATGTCTAGCTTTGAATATAATGCATTGCAACAATCAGAAATATTTGTCCAGACAGTGTCTAGATGAATTTTAAGCTTGCCAAGACGCTAAGGTATAACAGACTTTGTTGGCAAAGAACGCAGTTATATCATTGATTAAACTTGTCTTATATTGATTGATTAGATAGAATGATTTCGTATTAATTAGATTAAAATTAACTGTGAATGAATGATGTGACAATCCTTATATACTTGTCAAACTCATAATTGCGTTGCATGTACCATGTTTTAATTTAAACACTGACAGTAAAGTCATACAATAATAGAGAGTCAGTGAGTCATAGAGTCCGACAATACTAATACAAGAGCTTAAGCCGAAACTGATGTAAGCCAGCCAAAATGCCCATCTACGGTAACTTCTAACCCTTTCCTATCCATATATTTCGTCAAAAATATTCGAAATATTATTAACATACCTACCTTAAGCATGTCTGCTGGCAGGTCAATCCGTAAGAATACCTCCCTCTGTGATAAAAGTTGCCCCTCAGGTTTTTTTTTCTTTTTAGAGAATCCAGACAGTGTGGAAACAGGATCCTCGGTCCAACAAGTCCACACCAACCCTTCAAATAGCAACCCATCCAGACCCATTCTTACATCATGTTACTTTACATTTACCCAATCAACCCTGAAAAAAAAAACACATGGTCAATTGACCGAACCTGAACATGTTTGGATTGTGGAGGAAAACCCCCGTCAGACAGGGGGAGAATGTGCACACCACACAGAGAAAGTCGACAGAGGTTAGAATCGAATGCGGGTCCCTGGCGCTGTGAGGCAGCAACGCTAAACACTGGGCCACCGTGCTGCACCTTCTGCATTATACTGTTGCTCTCAAATTCTCAATTCCCGACTCTGGGAACAGGAGAGAGTGCATTGACCTTCTGCATGACCTTATACGCTTTTATAAGATCCGCACTCAGGCTCCTACTGTCTGAAGACAAAGTTCTTAGCTTGTCCAATCTGTCCCAACAACTCAGATCCTTTAGACCTGGCCGCATTCTTGCAAATTTCGCCTGCATTTGTTCCAGTTTAAAAACATCTTTGCTATTGTTAGGTTGCCAAAACTGAACGCTTTACTCCAAATGTGTCCTCATCAACGTCCTATTTAACTGCAACATAACTTCCCAATTTGTATATTCAGTACGCTGGCTGATGAAAACCAGTGTGCAAAAGAGTTCTTCATTGCTCTGTTCAGCAGTTCGTCCACTTCCAGAGAATCATGCATTTGAACCCCAAGGTCCCTTTGTTGTACTCCACTCCTTAAGGACCGAACATTCGCCTTTAAATTTCTAAATTGATTTCAATTTCCAAAATGCGAGGCATTACACTTATTGCATTGAACTCTATTTCACAGTCAATTTCTTTAGCAAGTTGAGGTCATTCTGCAAGTTTTGAGTACTTTCCTCAATCTCTACGATACTGTCGATTGTAATATTATCGTCAAACTTACTAATCGTACCTTGTATGTTTTCGTCCAAAACATTGATATAGGTAACAAATAGCAAGCTGCTCAGCACAGAACGGTAAGCCTCAAGATTACTGTAGGCAATTTTATTTGCTGTATCTGAGGAAGGAGAACTGACATTGGATGGAGCCCCAATAAGTTTTACCAGTTTGATTCCGGGTATGGAGGGATTTTCTAATGAAGAAAGCATGAAGAGTTTGGAGTATCCTTGTTACAATAAAGAACAGTGACATGAGGCAGATTTAAATTTGTAGAAATCTTAGCGACCTTGATTGGACAGATACAGAAGTATTGTTTACCTTTCTAGAAGTATGTAAGACAACATGGCATAAGTTTAGAATAAGAGAGCGTCCATTTATGATATAGATGAGGGAGATTTTTGTTTTTTTTCTCGAAGTGTAGTTGATGTGCAAACTTCTGTACGATAGAAACGTGCAGACAGATTGTTAATCATCAAGGGAATCAAAACTTACGGGAAAAGGCATGAAAAATTTATTCAGCTTGATCAGATCAACTGTGACATCATTGAATGGCTGAGTAAATTTGATGAGATGACAACTGATTTTGCAACTTAAGATCACATAGTTCAATCGTAATATTCTTCCTTTGCGAAAACATTTGCGGCATCGAAAATGGATTGTGCTCAAATTTTCTTCAGTTGTCTAAATGACACTGATGTAATCAGATTCCTCTCAGAATTCTGG
Source organism: Hemiscyllium ocellatum (assembly GCF_020745735.1). Classification (NCBI taxonomy): domain Eukaryota; kingdom Metazoa; phylum Chordata; class Chondrichthyes; order Orectolobiformes; family Hemiscylliidae; genus Hemiscyllium; species Hemiscyllium ocellatum. Next base: position 795,533 of record NW_026867606.1, read on the forward strand.
GTCTTAGTTCGACGATCACCCGTTCTCCAGGTGATTTACACAGGGGAGCATCATCTTTTTCATGGGAATTTTATACTGGAAATGAACTTAGTTCAGTGTAAATTGCAATGCTACAATTAACTGGAAAGTTAACTTCAATAAATACACCAGCTCGAAATAAATTGAACTCTTCAAATAGGCATGGAAATTCATAATACCTGCCTTGAACATGATGACCGTAAGCCTGACACGACACCACGTTAACGGCAAGATGGTATGAGACCATCACAACACCAGAAAATTATTATCACATTTTCATTTTTGTCAATGAGATTCTGTGGATAATTACCCACTTTCCTTTTGCACTACCTTTCAGCCTCCAGATGAATTTACTGATTGGTGCAAGAATTCAAAAACTGATGCATGATTCCAATGTACTCCCAAATGGAATGTTGTTAGTTTGAAGTTGGAAGCTGCCAACTAACTGTCTCACACGATTTTGACAGGAAAGTTTTCAGTAAAAAATTGTTTCAAAAAAGTGAAACTGTCCAAGATATTAAAGAAAAGCAACAGGAAGGATTTTCTCTGGTTTTCCGTTTCTAGTCCACCATGATTCTCGCTCATTCTCTGCCTCTCGAGGCTCCCACGTACTTTACTGGCCAATCGAATGATTATGACAGTCAGAGCATTGAACAGTAAAATGAAACTCTGTGATTAACAACGTGTGAATGCTCAGATAGTCAGGTCGTTTGTTCACCATGAAGATTTGTCTGAAAAAATATAGTCAGATTACATTATTCAGCGATTCATATGCAAAATACAGACAATAAAATACAAAACAGCGGATGTTACAGATCCCTACAACATTTGGCACCGTTAATTTAACATTTTTGCTCAGTTTCTGAAAAGAAATGGCGAAAAATCGATCAAACGTAAAATAAACTATAAACCGCACACAACTACATAATGATACAGAATTGGTCACATCAGAGACACTATAATATAGTGTAAGGTTTGAAACCAACATCAGCAATCCAGTTCAATATTAGGCAAGTAATACTTACCAGAACATCTGTGAATGCCTCAGAGAACAGATACTGACTGATGTATCTGGGAAGTCAACATGCTTCCCGGCTCAGAAGTACAATGATCACCAAGTTTGTCGTAAAGCAACCGAAGTCAGGGCATCATTGAAAAAATTGAAAATAAGTTTTGTGTCTGCATTACAGGAATAGAAATGTTGCAGATCTGTTGTTGAATGGATTGATTCATTCTGCAGGATTTGAAAAGCACTTTCAGCTTTATATGCCATGCCAAGTATACATATCTTTCACATTCTCTTTTCTTTGCTGTGTTTAACGTATTATTAAATGGAAGCTGTAACAATGACATCATTACACAAGATAATAAAATCAATTGGAATGTAATACCAACTATCAGAAATTAGTTGTAACAAAAGAATTAAAATATTTTGCTCCATTTTTAAAATCGCAGTAATTAACAAAAGTGATGTCGCTCATTGAAATATCTTATAATTATACAATCCCTGGAAGTACAGCGGTGATTGAAATAAAGTTGACAGCAAACATTTGCTGATTTCTCAAGAAAATAGTCGCTGATAACAAAACCTTCCTATTTTCGCACGTGTTGACTCGCCTGGCATATTCAGCAACGATTGTAATCACAGGAAATGGCAGATAATGATGTCTGAAATGTACTTGGACCTCAGTTCTTGTCATCCATTATCATTAATCACCTTAAACAGATACAAGTGTAAAAAAACACCGTTCATGTGCAGGAGCTGGCAACATAGCTGTTACCTCAGATAATGCAGACCTGACTGAAGGCAAGAAGTGACGTAAACCATTCTAGGGTAAGGAACAAAAGAAAAATCTGACCAGTGCATGATCGCTGTGATGAACAAAACGAGAGTGGAGTTCAAACAACATGAGATGGCACTGGATTGTGTCTGTGATTTTAAGTAAATACGTATTTTTCTTGATTATTTTCCATTTTGCTGATATTTCATCTCATCATTAGACGTTGATTGATTTCTCTTCAATAATCGTACTCTTCAAAGCTATTTGAAATCTCTTAATATCTATAAGTTTTTAATTCGTGTGAAGTAATCTTTGCCAAGCAAATGTGAAGGTGAAACGTCTCTTTCCTTTTATTAAGATTCTGTTGTCATTAGTGAGGCGCAATATTATTGTCAATACCATATAATATGTACGTCAAGACAGAGTTAGTAATGTGATCACTCCCCTCAATCAGCAACCCCTCCGCCATCCCATATATTCAAATCCAGTAAGGCAAAGTAACTATATTGTATTTCGCTGACGAATGATAAGTTACCTGCAGTGATAGTTATAATAACGCATTATAATTATATTATCATTTTAATAACAGTGTGAAACATCAGCAACAACAGAACTATCAGTAATACACCACAAATATAGTTGTTTCCTGATAATTATGTATAAGTATATTTGTGGCAATAAAGTGGGATAATGATATGTGCATCGTAAGATGTTGGTGGTTAAAATGAAAATGTGAAATTCAATAACTAATTCCACGGACTGATTTCGATGGAGAAAAGACACAACTTTTGTTTCTGCTTTCCAGTATCTGTAATTCTTTCATTTCTTTTATTTAAAATGGTGAATCCCTTTGTCCAGTAAGCCTACAGATTGTAGTTCCATGTTTAGAAACTCAGCCCCTGTCAGATAGTCACAAATATATCCAGTACGAAATTTGGACGGACCATGTTTTGCTACAGAATGTTAGAATGCACAACTCGTTTGGTCAATTGATAAGAATTTCCGCTGCTAAATTCTCTTGCACAGCTGAATCACTGTAAAATTCGAGTAAACTTCTCTGTACACTCACTAAATTCTTCACATGCTAATGTGTGCCACCTGTAATTGTGCACATTACTCCAGTTGATTTCAAATCATTGGTTTGCAAAGATTAAAATGATGTCCCAGTTCTTGTACTCAGTTCAACTATTTATATGCCATAATATTTTTCAAAATGCCTTAACAACTAATCTTTCTTCCTTCCCAGATTTGTGAACTACTGTCTGGTTTCGTATGGTTTATAACATTGTTCCATTTATATTTTTTTTCTATGTTGTTCCACTCAATATATGTTACTTCATATTTTCCATACAAATTGCATCAGCAGTGGTCTGCTATTTCAGCTCACCCTCTACGTTCTCTTGATGAATGATGTAATTCTACTCCGTATTTATGATGTTCGTAAGATTAGTATCATCTACACTTTTTAAAATCTTGCTTCTTATAGCATGTCCGGATATTTATCGCGAGAAAACCAGTGTTCCTAATTTCACTCCCGCAAAGCGAACGAACTGCATTATTATCACGAGGAAGAATGGAATGGAGGAATGAGCGGATAGAGTTGCAACATAGAGAGTAAGATGAAACCCGTTTCGAGAAAATGAGTTGGCCAAATGGGGCAATGGGCCTGTATCTATACCGTCAGTTCTGCCTGATTTCAAGATAATTAGAATGATTCAAGCTTGTCAGTGGCTTGTTTCCGTATCCTGATATACCTGTAATAAAAGTGTAGTACTTAGAATACTTAAATTTTCACTTAGATCACTTCACAATAAAAGAAGTCAAGCAAATAATCTTGGAAAATGGCTATTTTAAATAAGTTATAATAAACTCCATGGCCAAATCCTAAGTTTACACTTGCCTGTGGAAGTTAATTTTATATATCTCAACAGACAACCTGTGCAGTATGTTGAAGCTCATGCAGTTCTAAAATCTGAGGTTGCCTGAATATAATTCTGGTTGGCATAATACTAGTCTAAACATTGCATTACTTCCACAGCTGCAGAATACAGTCCGGCTTTCATTCACATTGTAAATGTTGAATTATGGAGGTTTTTTGAGCATTAATGTTTACAAAAGAGGATTTTCACTTTCTGTATCATCGAGCATGGGGAGACTGGAAATTCTTCCAGTAGGAAAAGAATGAAGTCTCATCAGATATCACTTGCTCAAACATCATCATGTAGCAAATTAAACCTATCAGTTCTGACTTGCACAACATAACTTTTTCCCGACGCCTTGCAGAAGGAAGCATTACTGCCTCAGAACGCCAGGGACACGCGGGTTCCACTACACCTTCAGATGACTTACCTGTATGGAGATTGCATATTTTCCTTCTGTCTGCATGGGTTTCCTCCGGCTGCTCCCGTTTCCACCCACAGTCCAAAGATGTGCAGGCCAGGTGTATTGGTTATGTCAAATTGTCCATGGTCTAAGGTGAATTATTCAGAAGGAAATGTGTTGGTGTGAACTGGTTGGGTTCGAAAGGCCTGTTTCCACATTGTAGGTAATCTCATCTTAACTCGAGAAATTAAGACATTTATGAGAACAATTCAATTCTGACCATTGAAAGCATATCTGCTTGAAAATAAAAGAAAAATGGAAATACGTGCACAGAAGAAATAAAGCAACAAAATATTAAGGTTATAACGTATACATTATCTCTTGGATAGCGAGAAAAGGCGATTGGGTACATCTGGTAGTGATGCAAGAAAATTATAATTCTATCAATAAGTAACTCACTACTGTACTTTGAATGGAAAGCTTATAGCCACAAGGATGGAGTGGTCAATGTTAAAAAAAAAAGTTACACATCTATCACAAGCTTTAAGGAAGTTCTGCACAACTTGGCAAGACTGCCATATTTAAATCTGATGTCAGACTCAAAGTCTTTAATTAACAGGTTAGCACGTTTCTAACAGGAAATGAATTCATTCAAACAGAAAGAACAACGAAAGTGTCAGGTTCATTTTTTTTCCACTCTAACTGAACTCGCAATTTTTGAAGAGATTTCACCGTTCTCTGAAACAAAGTATCCTAGGTGCACTGTACTTTCATTTCGGTTTTCCACAAGCTGATTCGTAGTTGGAACCGAGATTAAAATGACTGAAGTGAGTTTTGTACATTATGAGAATCTCAATTCTGAAGCGTGGGTGCAATGCAAGAAAGAAAAACTGTCTCATAAACTGAGGGTGGACTGGGTTCCTGTTGTGCTGTGATAGTTGTTGTTTCGTGGTTCAGATTGTCTGCGACATTTTAAATCTATCTGTGTGATTCAATTTCTAAAGAACAAGATTTTGAAATGCAGCTTTGGTACAGTTTATTATGCGAGACATGTTTTTATGTGGTCGCTCATGCAGCACTGTGTTTCTAACGTTTCACAATCGCTTTGTGTTTGAACAACTTCTGCTTTGAAGAAGAATTGAAATATTTTACAAATTAAGTAAATTCAATCAGTAGGATTGACAAATATCAACAATATGCTTTACTTTAAGTGCTCGTCACATCCATGGAGAAGGCGTTTCGAATACTATGAGATATTAGAATCTGAGGGCACAGCATCAGGTGGAAAGGACAATCCTATTGAACGAGATGAAGTGCAATGTCTTCAGCCAGATGGTGGTGATTCTGTGGAGCTCATTGCTGTAGACGACTGTGAACACCACGTCAGTGAGTATATTTATGACAGAAATGGAGAAGTTCTTGATTGGAGAATGCGTCAATATTTACAGCAGAAGATAGAATGCAGGAGAATGGGGTTCAGGAACATATCAGTCATGAACGAATGGTGAAAGCAACGCGATGAGCCGACTGGCCTAATTATGCTCCTGTATCTTATGATAGGTTGTTATCGGTAACTTCAGTCTGCACATTGTTCCACCAAATCAAATCAGTACTCATACAATAGAGGGGACATTCCTTGAGTGTTGATGAGCTGGCATTTAAATCGGTACACTAAGGACCCAAATGGAAGAAGGCCACCGTCGACTGCATACTATGCAATGGCTAGGAGAGTGTTACGTTAGTGGTGTGCACGACAGATTTGTGATGTAGAGTGACACCAACAGCCTGATCTCGTCCGTATACCGTCTGAGTTCAACATGAAGGTCCCACCTATCAACCTCGCCCTAACCTGAGGCACAGTGACCCACATGTGAAAGCACCATCAGTCATCTCTCTCTTTCTCTCTCTCTCTCATGAGACAGCAGTCCTATAATCTTCTGGGACTATGGCAACTTTAATTTCGAAATATCTATATGCTATGAGTTTGGGAATTTATGGCAATCTAACTCTATGATGCCAGGAGTGGGAGAGTGCAGAAATCTGAATGATGGTGAGTGACTGAGTTGATGCTGGGGCTGAGGTTCAAGATCTAAATGTACAAAATTATGATGGCGTGAAACGCAAGCACGCTCCAATGATTTGGGGAACATCAGTTGAAGGGATAACAAGCATTTAAACAAGCTTGTTTGCAGGAATCTGCGACTTTTGTTCTTTCCTGCCGGACACGAAATAAGACGGGAAGGGAGGCCCTGCTATGGCTCACAATTGATCTTGTGGATAGAAATCCATTCAAGGAAGATGGATAGCAAATCACTTAAAGAAGCAGCAGACTGGAAGATTGGTAGCAGTTCAAGATTCATCAAAAGCTGTCTAAGGGATTACTTAAGTGGGAAGATTAAAATCTAAGGGAAACTTTGGGTGGAACATACAAACTTAATGTTAAAGCTACTAACGGCATATAAAGAGAAAGAAAACAATGAAAATAGATCCCTCACTGTGAAACAGGGAAAGACATAACGTAGAATAAGGAAATGTCACATCAATTAATTAGATTTCTTGTTTCGATCATCCCAAAGGATGACACAAATAATGCCCCTAAAATCTTTTGGAAAACCTGATAGGGGGAACTGACAGAAATCAGTAGTGCAGGCAAATGGAGTTGATGAAACTGCTGGGATTAAAATCCAAAACGTTAATACTCCTCAATGAACACAACAATGATTTCATTGAAGAACATTTGTTTTTAGCCCCATTTATATCACAATCAGATAAATAAATAGTAATGTCTTAATGTCAAAGAATTTAAAAAAAACAAGAAATTAGCCGTTGATCGGGGCCTTTTTCAGTTAAGAAGCCTGACGCTGCCTGCATGTGAAATCGGGGACGCGGACCCTCATGTTTTGGGGCGAAAGCCCAATGCTGACCAACCATGAAACCTTATTACCGTTGTTACTCTTTCATTTACAAAGTTCTTAGTCACTCGAATGATTACAGATTACTGATGGGATAAATCTTCTCGGTGTTGCTGGTTTTAAATTAAGCAGGACAGGTTATCCCGTGTTGTAATAGATTGGGGGGCTCGGGTCCATGATCTGAACTGGCTGAGACAGATTTGAAGAGGTCTGGGGGTTCGAAAAATCCCAGGAGATTTAAACCCTTGCAGGTTAGTGTCCTAGGTCTGTAAATAAAATGCAGGTGAGAAAATTTGCTGAATTTTGGTGACTTGTCGTTGAATAAATTAAAAGTGAGCGATAGTTCTCTGAAATTTACTAAGTAGGTTGTGGGACATCAAGATCCTTCTTGAAATTTCTATGAAAATTTAGAAAGGAACAATTAGCAAACAAGTCAAATTTGGGTTTAACCAAGGGCAAAAGCAATTTTGAATTTGGAAAGGGGTGACTCAAAAACGTGGGTGTGACAGAGAAACAGGCAAGTGCAGACAAGTTAGAAAATCGTAAATTACAATTAGCAAAATAGAGTCAGACTATACAAAAATGGATAAAAAGGAAAAGAGAGTAGAAGAAAGAGAAGGACAGATATGAGAGAGAGAGAAGAGAGAGAGAGAAAAAAGAGAGAGGATGTTTTGGTTGAGCAAAGAGAGAGAGAAGAAAGGGAAAGAGGAAGAGAGAAAATTTGCACTTAAGAAGTAGCAACTAAATCAGCAAATCAACTTATCCGGATAGAGATTGAAAGAGAAGTCTTTATGGGTAATGCTAGTCCAGACTAAATTGGTAGGCAGAGCCAGTGAGGTATTTGCAACACTGTCAGATGAGGTTTCACGAGATTATGAAGTGGTTAAGCAGGACATTTGAAGTGCTTATGAACTGGTACCAGAAGCATATAGACAACTGTCCAGCAACACAAGGAGGATCCAGGTCAGGCTTATGTTGAATTTGAAAGAATTCAACATAGTCACTTTGTTCGATGGGTACGTACTTTGAAACTTGGTAGGACATCTGACGCTGTCAGAGAGATCATTCTGCTGGACTAGTTTGAACGCTCACTTCATGAAATGGTAAGATATCACGTCGAGGAACAAAAAGTAAACGAAGGGAGAATGGCAGCAGAATTTTCAGATGAGTACATACTCATGGATAAAACAAGCTTCCGCCCAGAATTATTTCCTGTTTTGGGTAGAAGTTTGGAGAAGGGGGCAAAAAGACCAAGAGGAGAGAGTACTGGTCAGGTTTTACAACAGAATGAAAAAAAAGAAGCCCAAGAGGGTGGACAGGACTTGGAAGGCCTCGGGTTTTTTCACGTAATGGAGCAGGATACAGAAAATTACAGTGCTCATGGTTTCAGAAGGGAACTGTGAAAAGGTTCTTACACTGCCAGAGGTGGGACTTGCAAAGACACAATACTGGTCATTAAAGAATGTGCTGTGAGAAAAGATGTGATGCAAGAATCTGAGCCAGTGGCATTGGTGAAGTTAGTCAAGGAAGCATTAGAAAAAGCTGAGGAGGTGCAGGAGAGTGCACAGCTTACGCAGGGTTTGCTTATCGAGTTAGTACCTGATCTCGACCAAGAATCCGCCTCTGTCCGTAGCGTTTACTCAGAATGAACAGGCGGAAAAGCGCAAGAATTGTAAGTTTAAGAGGTACAGGATCGAACCACCTGGTGATAGTAAGGCAAGAGCGAAAATGCACTCTCCTGATCTGTAACCGGGAGTGTCATAATTTGTCGGATAGATGGATGGAAATGTAACGTCCCCCTATGTAATATCAGGTTGGAGTACATTGGGGAAGCTACAGTAGGAGTAACTGATAGAATGTCAGTTCCAGGAATTCACTTTGTTGTTGGGAATGATTTCGGAGGATCCAAGTTGGGAGTGACAATACTTGTTGTGAAAAAGCCCAAGGAACAACAAGAAACTGAGGATTTGAACCAGAAATATCCTGATTGGTGATGCCGGTGTTGTATTGGGAGTACAAAGTGAAAAATCACGAAACACCAAGTTTAGTCCAGCAGGTTTAATTGGAAGCTGATGTGCTTCCAATTAAACCTGTTGGAGTATAACCTGGTGTTGTGTGACTTTTAACAGAAATATCCTGGTATTTTCCAAGACTGTGTGACAACCAGATCCCACGATCATAAATCACAACATCAGGTGGAAATTAAAGGTAAAGAGAATGGAGTTGAGTTTCAATTAACGGATACCCTGCTTGATGTCATAGTGCAGGAGAAACCTGAACACGCACGGGGCCAGACATAAATGTTTTGCCCTAAAAGGCTAAGAAACGTGAACAGTAAGACAAGACGATAAAAGATATGTGACTGGATGCATTCTCTGAAAAGGAGGCAAAGAATATATTGGAGTGTTCTTACCTGAAAGATAGAATCATGAGTCGGAAACGGAGACCACGGAAGGTTAGTGCAGAGGCAAAATAGGACGAAGTGCAAAGGATTGTGTTGTCAGTACCATTCAGACAGCAAGTCTGATGGGTCGAACGTAAACTACCTATAAGAGGTCACCTAGGGATAAGAGATAATCAGGCTAAGGTACAAAAAATATTTTAATGATATAGCGGCCAAGCCAGGATGTGGTTAGATTTTGCTGTACGTGTCACACATGCCAAGTGGTAGGTAAAACACAGGTGGTAATACAACCAGCACCTTTGTTGTCAATTCCTGCATGGGAAGAACCTTTTACGCATGTCATCATTGACTGTGTCGGTCCCCTCCCGAGAACGAAACGTGCGAATCAGTATATGTTAACCACAAAAGATGTTTCTACTAGATTTCCGGAGGCAATTTCATCAAGGAGTATCAAGGCAAAAGGAGTGATAGAGGAGTTAGTTGCTTTTTTGCTGTGGTATGGGCAATCCAAAGAGATTCAGTCGGACCAACACTGCTACGTTGTTTAAGGTGTTTATGGATTGGCTAGATATACAGCACTTTACATCCAGTGCGTATCATCGTGAATTCCAGGGAGTAATCAAAAGATGGTATCAGACCTTGAAGACCATGTTAACGGAAGAGTGTGTGGATTACCCGAATGATTTGGATAAAGTTAACCCATTCACATTTGTTTACCATCATAAGTGCCCCAAACGAATCTACTCTGTTCACATCGCTTGAGTCACTGTTTGTTCATGAAGTGAAAGGCTTTTGAAATTAATTAAAGAAAAAAATTAAAGGATCAATATCAGAAATCTCACAACACGATTATTCATTGGAGGTTATGGAGAGATTAAATAGTGATAGTGAGTTTGTTAACCAGAATCTGAAAACGGCATTGTGTAGAATAAAGCAGCTGGCAGATAAAATCTCTGAGATTCCGACGTTTTCTCCAGGTGATGTTACCAATGACAGGAGACCAGGATCAAAGCCAGGTTTCGTGGTCCCCGTCAAAGCGAGGAAAATTTGAGTCAGGTGAACTAATTGGTAATGTTGCCAGACAGAAAGAAGGGATCGGGTATGTCATGTGAACACGTTGAATCCAAGAGAGAAATAATGGAGAAAAAGGGGTTCGTTATTGGCACTCAGAGTGTGGAAGGAAATCCGAATGATATAGATTTTGAGGTGCCCAAATAAGTGAAGACGTCGTTGAGGAGTTGGAAAAGTTATTAAGCTATCTATCTCAAGAGAATAGAACGAAGTTGGAAGATTTGCTACTGGAGTATAAGAACGTACGTAAGAATCAGATAGGGAGGTCGAACGATATCTTATATGCAGTAAACATAGGGAATATTGCTCCGAGAAAAGAAGACGTAATTGTCTCAAAACCGGACAGATCCAGGTGGAGGCCATACTCGACAAGATCATCATCGAGTCAAGCCAGATTGAGTGGACTTTGCTGATCATCTTAGTTCCAAATCCGGAAGGGACTCAATGGTTCTCGTGTGTTATCGGATGTCAACACTTTTACATAATCGGGCTCATATCCACTTCCTCGATTGGAGGACCGGATCGGGAAATTCGGACAAGACAATCACACCACCAACTTCGACTTAATGCGTGGTTACTGACAATTACCTTTGTCAGAGACGTCGAAAAAATGGGCTACATCGGTTCGACGTGGTGCCATTTGGAATGAAGAATGCGCCCGCCACGTTCCAAAAACTCATGAACAGAATTTTGGCTGGGTAAACAAACTGTGTAGTCTACTTGGACGCTGTAGTCACCTTTAGTAAATAAGATCATAAGATCATAAGGAATGGGAGTGGAAGTAAGGCCATTCGGCCCATCGAGCCCACTCCTCCATTTAATCATGGCTGATGGGCATTTGAACTCCACTTAACCGCAATCTCGCCGTAGCCCTTAATTCCTTGTGACAGCAAGAATTTGTCAATCTCTGCCTTAAACACATTTGGCGTAGCGGCCCCCACTGCACTCTGCGACAATGAATTCCACAGGCCCACCTCTCTCTGGCTGAAGAAATGTCTCCGCATTTCTGTTCTGAATTTAACCTCTCTAATTCTAAGGCTGTGTCCACCAGTCCTAGTCTCCTCGCCTGAAGGAAACAATTTCCTAGCCTCAACCCTTTCCCAGGCATGTACTATCTTGAAAGTTTCTATTAGATCTCCCTTAATCTTCTAAACTCCAATGAATGCAACCCCACGATCCTCAGCCATTCCTCGTATGTTAGAACTACCATTCCAGGGATCATCCGTGTGAATCTCTGCTGGACACGCTCCAGTGCCAGTATGACGTTCCTAAGGTGAGGGGACCAAAAGTGGACACAGTACACCAAATGGGGCCTAACCAGAGCTTTATAAAGTTTCAGTAGTACAATGGTGCTTTTATATTCCAACACTCTTGAGATAAATGACAACATTGCATTCACTTTCTTAATTACAGATTCAACCCGCATGTTTACCTTCAGAGAATCCGCGACTAGCACACCCAGATCCCTTTTTACTTTGGCTTTATGAATTTCATCACAGTTTAGAAAGTCGTCCATGCTTGTATTCTTTTTTCCAAAGTGCAAGACCTCGCATTTGCTCACATTGAATTCCATCTGCCATTTCCTGGACCACTCTCCCAAGCTGTCTAGATCGTTCTTTAGCCTCCCACTTCCTCATTACTACCTGCCTATCCACATAACTTCGTACCATCGGCAAACTTCACTTGAATACCCCGAGTCCCTTCATCCAGATCAGTAATATATAACATAACAGCTACGGCCCCAACACTGAACCCTGCGGGACACTGCTTGTCACTGGATGTCAGTCCGAAAAAGAACCTCTTATCTCAATTCTCTGCCTTCTGTCAGGCAGCCATTCCTCAATGCACCTCGAACACCATGGGCCCTAACCTTACTCAGCAGCCTCCCGTGTGGCACCTTATCAAAGACCTTTTGGAAGTCTAGATGGACCACATCCACTGGGTTTCCCTGGTCTAAAACTGGAAAGATCACATGGTACAGGTGGCTGAGCTCTTTGAAAGACGATGAGAGGCAAACCTGGAGATAAAATTAAATAGAATGGAATTCATGAAAGCAGAGGTGAATTTCCTTGGCACATAACATCAGTCATGGAATGTTTACCCCAAGGATCGTGAAGGCGAACGCTGTTGAGGAATTTCCATGACCAACATCAAAGAAAGAAGTGTTCGATTCTTTTGACTCAGTGGATTCTATTGGAAGATTTTTGCAAACTTCAGCAGTATAGTGGCACATTCAATCGAATTGCTAAAGAAGAACACAACATTGATTTGGACAGAAACAGTCAAGGAGGCATTCTACCATTTGAAATGGATATTAACCAACAAAACAGTTTTAGCTGCACGAGGTTTATCAAGACATTTTCATGTCGTCATCGATACTCGTGACATTGGAGTTGGAGTTGTCCAGCGACAGGAAAATTAAGATCGGATTCAAATACCAAATTGTTACTTTCTGAAGAAGATCAACATCCACCACAGGAAATACTCCACAAACGAAAAGCAGCTATTGAGTTTGGTACTGGTTGTAAATCATTTCAATGTGTATATCACGAGCTATGTTTTGGAGACTGTTGTGTGCACTGATCACCATCCACTTTCATTCTTAGAACTTTTTAAAGATCAGAATATGGGACTATTTGATTGGAGTGTTCTGTTGCAGACGTTTAACTGGATGATGACTTGCTGCGAAATACAGGTCATGTATAATAGCAGGCACCATTCATCATGGAGCCGGTACAGATTGCAGTAGATAACGTGCTTGAAAAAGCAAGAACTTCCCCCAAAGATAATGTGCACTTACCAGAGTACCTGAAAACAAAATGATCACGAGACAGGGTCATTAACTCTGTTTCTCTCCCTCTCGCCGCAGATCTATCAGACCCGCTGAATTTCTCCACTTTTTTTTACCTTCACTTCAGATATTTAGCTGTTCTCGTACTGCTTTGAATTGGCGAAGGAGTGGTTGTGCATTTCAAGAAATAAGGACGCTCCGTCAAGCTCAGATGCCCTGCAAGGGCAGTGGGAATTATTGAAGCAGGAGCTTTTGAACAGTCTCCAATCAGACTGTTAGTGAACGTGACAACTTCAAAGAGAACACATCCATGGAATCTCCACAGAATCATGAAGGGGTTCTGAAACTACCATCTTCCCTTGCCATGTTTCAACAACTTGCATCGAATACGTACTAATATGTGCCCGACAACCCGGTCCATCTGGTCTAGCCCAAATGCCCCCCCTGCTTGGAAATGCCAACAAGAAGCCTAATTGTCAGGCGAGGTTGATCGGAACACCACCATGGCACTCCACTGGATATGTGGTCTGGCACGTCACACTCTCATTCCCCCAAACCAGTGAATGACTGCCCTTGGCAAAACCGTCATCATTTCAATGGCGCCTGATTAAGATTGCCGTGCTATCTCCGCATATTGAAGGATTGGATAATCTTTCTCCCACAAAAAAGACACAGTTATCCAACATAGCCACTTTCTGATTTAAAAATAGAAACGTTGATAGTTCTGAGAAAGGGTGGCTGGATCCTAAGTGTTGACTCTGCCTCTCTCGTGCGCGCACAAGTCTTTCTTCCTCTCTGCACAGATGTGATGAATGATCTCAGCCGTTTCAGATTCCCTGCATCCAGCCTTCTAATTTTCTACCCAATCACCTCCTGGCTCACTCAAAATTACAGACTGGGCCCCTTCCCCATCTGCCTGGGCATGGGTTGGCTCAGAACTTGGATGCCTGTATTACTCTCAATTGTTGGCTGCAGTAGGCAAAGAACAATGTCGACAAAGGGCAGAGGAGCAGGTATTCACGGCCAAGTGAAAGAGATAGAGGTTGGGGTGGGGAGAGCCTTGGTGCTGAGTGAACTCCCAGTGTAACTGAGATTTTTATACCCAAGAGACGATTGCCATGACCAGCGCTGACCCCTTCCTGCTGCCCTCTTCATTTTCAATGTATAACACATGATATCGGAGAACCAAGCAAACGACCATCTCGTGCATTATTGAGGAGAAGCTGCGAATGGAGAACAAAAGATCAACTTGCTGTGGATCCAAGATCCCAGCTCCAACCAGCAAATCTGAAGGCAGGAACCCGGGGCCAAAGCTGGGAAGGATTCAGATATTCAGCTCTATCCTAAAACAATTACGTCATTCAGGCAGATTGTTATTTATCACCCTTCAGCATCCTGAACCTCAGGGTTATTTTCTGGAGACTTTTTGGGAGGCACTCAGAAACGGAGACAATTTTGCAATCATGCACCCTCCCCCACACCTCCTCGTGCTTCCTGCAGAACGACTGAAATCCAGTTTTCAGCACCAACATTTATTACTTGAATCAATTTGAGTAAATCTATGGGGATGGGAGGATGGGAGGGTGGTGGAGATGTCAGTCAAAGATTCTCCGACACGGGATCAAATCCAAACCCAGCCCTTTGAATGGAATGTGAAACTAGTTAAGACATCTGGAAAACGAACTGAACCTAAGTGATGATGATTATTGAACTAATCAATTGGTGTAAAAACCGAATCAGAGTCACTCAGGTCTCCTGCGGAAAGGTAATCTGCTGTCTTTACCTGGTCGGGCCGATATGTGCCTCCAGACGTACGATTCTGGGTGGAGGGCTGATGTTTCTCTTAATCCAGCGATATGTGTCTGTAGAATTCCTTTCCCTAGACAGGAGTTAGGAACATAAACAACTCGAAAAACATTGTGATGGAGATCCATACCACAGAAAAAGACCGGACAGCCCATCAATTCTGTACCAAGCACCTCGCTCTTCCAATACGCATTTCCCCAGCCATTGGCCCAGAGCCTTGGTATGGCGAGTGCCCATGTCAATCAATCTTCCATTTTTTAAGGACTGGCGTACATGCATAACAGTCAATGCCACCCTGACTCTCTCACACTGACTAATACATTTCACTATGACACCCGAAAACTCACTCTGTCAGCATAATCCCATCACACTCACTCATTCACCATCACCCCCCCCCCCCCACCCGGCAACGTCACATTCGAAGTTATGATGAACCCTTCACTCTCACACCAACACTATTAACCTGACATCCACACACTGACTCTGTCACTGTCAATCTGACTCTCTCAGCCACATCCCGTTACCCTTACCATTCACACTCACTCCATCAAAATCAGTGGAATCTACTTACACTCACTGCGTCAGCATTATCCTGATCTCACACACTCACTCCGTAACTTCAACCTGCCCCGACTCATGCTCACGTCTGACACCCACACACTCACACCATCGCCCTGAGCCCCATACACTCACTCCATCCAAGGGAACCTGACCCACTCCCACACACCACGTCACTGTCACCCTCACTCTCTGACATTCACGTTATCACCGGTCTCCTGCACGCTCTGCTCTCAATCCTCCAATATCTCACTCACTGACTTGAACATTTCTGAACAGTCACCTGCGAACCCCTCCACAGCGAATCCCCTTGAAATAGTATTTGACTCCATTCCCAATTGATTCCCCAAATAACAGACATTATGTCTCTCCCAATCCGTTCCCCGTGTCATAGATTGTTATCCCAGCCCCGCTCTTCATCCCTTCGCAGAGACTAACGTGGTCCCTTCCCCACATTTGTCCTCTCGTAACTGTCAGTTTTCTCACATACCACACCGTATTTCGTTGCAATGGCAATTGAGCCAAGCCCCGTGTTGCTACCTTACCAACGCCTTCACACCACATTCTCCTCCCTTCGCAATGGTAGGCGAGAGAATGGAGGTGTAAATGTTTGGAGTGAAGGGTATTCGAAGGTACAGAGTGCAAGATAGCGACAGAGTGAAAGAGGATGGGGAATGGAGGGACGGTGAAATCGAGACTGTGAGTGGGAGAGCTACATGGTGAAAATGGGAGAGAGATGACAATGGAGAGAGAAGAAGGGAGAGAGATGAATTGTATCGAGGCTGAGTCAGAGAGGGTGACCCAGCAGTAAAAGCAAAGGCAGTCGACTTATACCGTACTCCTGAGCTCATGCCCAGTCGCCTCCCCTTCCCTGAGGACCAGAACTTGGGGCTGAGTCTGTCTGTCTCCCGGTCAGCTCGTTCAACACAAAAACAAACAACACTATAGATCACATTGCTGCTTGGAACTTCTTAATGAACATTTTTATTGCATCCAAATTGAAGATACAGATACAGTCAGTGGTATGGTGCCTTTTATGACTGGTCCCTGAGTTTGGAGAAACACTGAAATGTGCCCCATAACGCACATTGGACAACCCAGCATCTGTTACAATTGCGACTGGCTGTTTCATTGCTGAGACTTTGAACTGAAAAAAAATGAGGAAAATTATTAATGAGTGAATTTGATTGATTGATGAAATTGGTTAAAGGGATGTTTCAGCACATTCTTCAGCTGCTGTCTGAACTTAGTCTGGGTCATGGCATAAATCGCGGTGTTTGTGCAGCAACCAAGGAGCTGCAGCATGAAGCCCAATTCCTGCACAAACTTCGGTAGATGCAAACTTGTATCCACAATATACATCATCCGTCTCCATATAGAATACACCATTAATGTTGACCATAAAAGGATGAAATTGCCCGAGATCACAAATAGTAAAATAATGGATTTTTTTCGATTTCTCATTTCTGTGTCACACTGAGCGTCCCCATTGTTGTGGCATCTGAGTCTTCTGCGGGCTCTGCTAGTCACTAAAATGTGTCTGACAGTGAAAACGTTAAGCAGCAGAATCAGGAGAAATGGGAGACCAGGTGTTAAAATGTGCTGGAGGAACTCGATTGCGACCCAGACACGGGATGATCGAACATCGAATGTTACGAGACAAAACCAGGGATCATTCAACCACCAATAACGAGGAGTCAGCATAAAATACCAGAAAATGTTCTTTAAGCAGCTCAACACAGTCACTGTTCCCAGAACCACAGCCGCCATTTTCACACTGCAGTATTTACTTTTCATCTTCTGGCAACAAATGGCCACAAATCGATCAAAGGTGAAAGTGACGGTGAACCAGACAGAATAGTCCGTGGCTGTATAAAGCAGAATGGCATGGATATTACACGTGTGAATAGAATCCAGGAAAGAAAACTGTTCCTGATAAACAATGGGAATGTGTCTCAATATCAGGTCGAGAATAATGACCAGGAGATCCGCCACTGCCATGGCCCCCAGGTAACGACCGACACATGGAGACAATCCACAATCTTTACGAAACAGGATGTAGATCGTCACTACGTTCACTGTCAGGAAGGAAAACAAACAAATTATACATCACCCGTGGAGGCAAAGTTACCAGTTTGATTGAGGACCTAGTGAGATTTGTCAATGTGATACGGTTTTCAGAGATTTATTACATAATTGGAAATGCAATGACAAATGGCAAGATGTGAATTACTTTTAAAATTATGACATGAAACACAAGAAATCCTCCTTCACCAAACACACAGACAGCCATAAGGCCAGATGGTTTCTGCAATGCTCACACACAGTCGATCACTATCGGGCAGACACCAATCACATCTTTCCATTTCAGAATATGGGTGGAGAAAGCGTTGCTGTCCGAAAGGAAACCTTCCCATTTCCTTTAAGACAAACGGAGAAGGATTATTTTTGCCTTCTGTTCGAAATTGCGATCCATCCTCTTGTCGTAAAGCAACGTAAATGCAGAGAGAACACATTCAAACATTTTGGTGCCTGAGGGGACTACAAAACAGTGTACGCATCGACCTGGAAAACTGCCCTTCCCTCTGTGTGTATTTTCTTGTTCAGTTCACTAACTTATGGACATTCACATATAATGTCAGGGATAGCATGTTCCAGGAAACGGGTTCAGAATGTTGTGTTCTAGGACTGCATGCAGTTTTCCATGGACTCTCAGTTACAAATGCTACCGAGAATGTCGGGCATATACTGTTTTGGGGAATATCAGGGATAGTATATTCCCTGGAATGTCAGATAGAGAATGCTCCGGGGAATGTTGTGTATAGAGTGATATCGAGAACGTCAGGTACAAAATGTTGGGCAGAATGTCGTGTAACAAACGATCCTGGGCAGTCGGGTATGGCTTTTTGCAGAGAATATTAGTTTCAGAATGTGCTGGCACTGGTCAGCGATAGGATTTTCGCGGAAGATCGGGTGTAACACGTTCTGGGCACAGAACGTTCGGACATTGTTCCAGTTCAGATTTCTCTCGTGGTTAGCTTTAAGGACTACCTGTAGAATTTCAACGTAGGGAACTATTCTGCCCTACCTCCATTGTTATTTTTGTTTTTATTAATCTGAATTATATCAATCTGCGGTTTCTTATTTCTGACAAGTTCAGAACTAATTTTAATTTAGTAATGCAGAAGTTCTTCTGTGCACTTTGCAGAACCATTTTGTCCTACCTCCCAGAAACTGATATCCTGCCATTTTGTGCTGCCGCTAAGAGGCCCACATCCTCATATGGAATCACTAAAAGAGGAGGTTAATCCAAACGAATGCCTTTCAAGGATTCCAAACGTCAATATCCTCTTTGCTGTTCACCTGGTCACATTTCTCATTGTTATAAACACATGGGGGTGAGCCTTCAGACTGCAAAACGAGCATGTTCTGGGGCGAGCCTACATCACGAAGGGACCTCACATGTTTCGTAATTTAACACACTTAACAATAGGAATGCCTGCAAACAGACAGAGGAGAATGATTCTGATATATACAGTAAAATTGATAAGCCAATTGGACCATGAGCACAATCCACAGTTTCCCCAAATGGTCCCTTCATCAAGGAAAACCTGGATCGCGTTTTGTATCCTGGTCATATTATCAGTTCGGTCGGGGACGCCCATAATGCATTTGTCTTGGACAATTGTGCAGACGCCACCTTCTTGTGATGCTATATATTCTAAGGTGTACCGAATCTGCATCGAGTAAAGATGCAGGTCTGATCATCCCAGTGTAATCTGATCCAGAGCCTTATTTGTCTTATTTCTTAGAATGGTCAGGCTGCAGATGAGGTAATTGCGGTTCTTTTGACTTTCTACCCCTGCCAAACCTCCCAGGCGCAAGGTACTCAGGATTCCCCAGCCTACCAAGTGCCCTGAATTGATCCCAAGTCCCTTGGGATACTTCTACTTGGAGCAAACGTCGGCTGAGACCGACCACAGAGTCCAGCTTAGATCAAGGTTCCGTCAACTTGTCCACTGGCCAGGTCAAGGTACTGTTATGGGAACAAGAGTTCCAACAGCAACCTTATGGGGAACATCTTCGCCACCAAAGACAAGAAAATTGGCAGCTTTACCTTGCCTGAAGAAATAATAGCCCTTTTTTATGCATATGAGAGAGGGTTTGTTACTATATAGTTATTGAAAGGTTTCAGCAAAGGTTCTGGTCAGGCCTACAGCAGTAAAGGGCCGATATTTTGCAAGATGTGTCGTTTGAAAACCGTAAGAAAGATGCAAAGTGATTATTGAGTGCCCGCACTGTTTGATGGGCAATTATTTGATCTCCAAAGAACAGACACAAACATTCAAACAATAAAAACAAATATTCATTCCAAAACCAAACAACCATAAGTTACATTTTCTACAGGCTGGAGGGAAACAAACTGCTCTCTCTCTCTCTATCTCTTAGAACGACACACACCTACGCATATTCGACAACAATCTCCTCCTTTATCATTCAACTGTGGACACGTTTTTAATGCCGTATTGCTAGTCTTCGATGAAGGAATTTATATATACACACACACACATACACATACACACACACACATCTCCTCGCAATGCACAACTTCTTCCTTATAGGCCTATTAGTCCAATTGACCAGTGACCCATCAGACCTCCGTTTTGGAATAAGAACCACCTTTTTCTCTTACCTCAATTTAGACACTACGCATACTTCCAAAACTTATCAACTTTGAAGACTTTTTTTCTTAAACATTTTTCTCAACTAATTCTCAAATTAATGTATAATTCTAAAAACAGTATTTAATGTCAAAACTTGTTAAAATGTAAATTTCTGTTACCACTGCTTTGTCAGGTTGTATCAGGACCAAAGTCAGTGAAGGGTTGCGCTCACATTAAAATAAGTGAGAGGAAAACTAAACGGAGGAGAAAATACTCACGTCTGGGTGGCCAATTACACTTCACCTAATTGTGGTCGCCTCAAGGCACTTACGCCGCTGTTGAGGATCTGTCCGTAACAATTTGAGTCAAGGCACCAAATGATGATCTATGATGATATATCAGTCTCTTCACGATCGGTCACTTAACTCAGCTGTAAACGCCTCTTTGTCCAACATGCAGACAATCGTTTTTTGTAAGTTACAGTACTGGGTTGGCAGCATCTGATTCGCACAAAAGTACGAAGTGTTCTTGGCAATCCAAAGAATCCAACAAACTTACAGTGTTTGTATAAGATTTATATACATTTCTCGTCATCAGACATGGATCATGATTGCACAGTTAGAACCAATGAATAATTATAGTTCCTTCATGGGTAGGAATTTGAACCAATGATATTGATTAAGGAGTAATTGTTTATGTCACATTTCCAAAGCTTGCAAAATGTGATTTAGCATTTCCTTGTCTTGCAGCTTGCAAATGTGGTTATTTATTTACACAGCTTTAAGGACAAATTGTGGGGTTTCCATATAGGGAACCATTCTGTCCTACCTCCGTTGTTACTTCTGTTTTATTTGTCGGAATTATATCAGACTACGCTTTCTTGTTTCTGACTGGTTCAGATCAATTTTAATTTAGCAATGCAGAAGTTCTTTTGTGCACTTTGCAGATGCCATTTTGTCCTACTTCCCAAAGGCCTTGCCCTGCCATTTTGTGCTACCTCCCAGAGGCCCATATCTTCATCTGTAGTGGGGCTTCCATTCTGGTTCAAGGAAGGAATTCAGTCATTGTTTGACAATAAATAATTTGTAATCTACCTTAGGCAGGGTGGTGTTTTTCCAACAGGTTATCACTATCGTCTGTGTAGGTACAAGTGCCTTCCACATTGGGTGGCAATGAATGACCAGCAACCAGATCTTACGCATTAATGTTCAGTCCATGTCTAGTCCAGGAAGCACATATATAGGCAGAGAGTGCCAGAAGCACAACGTACAAGTTACTTATGTTTATGACATCTGTTATTCTACCTAAATTCTCAATCTGCATCCTGGACCAGGCACTGACTGAAGTCGTTGACATTTGGGCAGTCTGCTGCAGCACCTTGCGTCTCACAGTGAACCTTCTGAAACCATATCTAATAACTGTCAACTTCACATTCGCTAATATCAACATGAAATTTCACATTGTGTAGATAGCCACAGATTAATACATGTGTTACCCAACAGAATAAACCTGAAGAACAGCGGAGCAAAACGCAAAACATGAATCACTTTCACAACTGAACGTGTTGGAAAGTATTTGGTGTAGGTCAGCACATACATATTGGATGGACACTCAGTTGAATGTAACAATATGCACCACAACTGGAATTGTTGGTCTAACGCATCTTCCCAGTTTCCTGATATTACACACCTCACTCACTCACACGTTCACCACTTGATGTCAATCCGCAAGTTGTGTGAAAAAGTCTATGCTTCACGTCAACTTGTTTACTCCATAACGCCTGTTCAACGAAATGATTGACTTTCAGTGTTATATACGGTGGTGTCTTCTTTAATTAATACGATTTCGAATATCCTGTGAATCAAGGGATGGAAAACATGGGAAGGCACCAGTGCATTCCTAATGAAGGTCTTACGCCTGAAACGTTGGTTCTCTTGATGCACGGATGATTAGATTAGACTTACAGTGTGGAAACAGGCCCTTCGGCCCAACAAGTCCACACCGACCCGCCGAAGCGCAACCCACCCATACCCCTACATTTACCCCTTACCTAACACTACGGGCAACTTAGCTTAGCCAATTCACCTGACCCGCACATCTTTGTGACTGTGGGAGGAAACCGGAGCACCCGGAGGAAACCCACGCAGACATGGGGAGAACGTGCAAACTCCACACAGTCAGTCTGTGAATTGAACCCGGGTCTACAGGCGCTGTGAGGCAGCAGTGCTAACCACTGTGCCACCGTGCCGCCCAGGATGATGCCTGACCTATTGTGCATTTTCAGCGCCACACGTTTCGAATTTGCATCTGCAGTTTTCACCTTCTCCATGAGTGAGGGCTGTCCTCTCTGCTCAATGAGAAAGGAATTAATCATGAAAAACTCCTTGGACGGGGATTGTCTGCTCAGTTTTGGAATGTTGCATTTGATAAATACTTGCATTTTCATAGAACTTACAATTAAACAAATATTCATTCAGTAACAGAGTTGCATTTTTGTTTCATAGATTGGGCAGCCTGATAACAAACAGTGCATGACTGAAAGAGTCGAGGTACAAAGTTTTACGGTTGTTGCATTCCAGGCTGAATGTTATTTACCTTCATGCTAGGAATATTATCGGACAGATACGTGATAAGAGAATGAGTTGACATGTGGATGCATGACGTTTTTGTCAACATACTGACTTAATCGAGGGAAGTCGGAACTGGTGACTCAATATTTTGTAGTCCGTTAACTATAAGCAGGACAGGAGAGGTGGAAAAGAGGCGGTGGTGTTGCATTATTAATTATGGAGTGAGTTATTGCAGTAAAGACGGATGATATCTTGGGAAAGTCTTCAAACGTGTCTTTGTGAGTGAAGGTTAAGATTAAAAGAATGAAAGACAGACCACTTGGGATACATTATAGTGCCGGAGAAAGTGAGGACTGCAAATGCTGGAGACCAGAGCTGAAAAAATGTGTTGCTGGAAAAGCGCAGCAGGTCAGGAAGCATCCAAGGACTTGGAGAATCGACGTTTCTGACATATGCCCTGAAGAAGGGCTTATGCCCGAAACGTCGATTTTCCTGCTCCTTGGATGCTGCCTGACCTGCTGCGCTTTTCCAGCAACACATTTTTCAGTTCATATATTATAGAGCCCCAGGTAAAATATAATACAGAAACAGATGGATAACCAAGTCACTGTCCACATTACAAAAATTGGATAATTATATTCACGGATTTCATTTCCCAGCATTTATTAGGTCAGGAAGAATTTTTTTTTAAGAGAGGACAGATGGACCTAAATTTATTCCAGGCAGCTTCTTATATTATCATTTGGAAGATGCAACAATTTAGTCAGGGTTTCTCGGCAGGATTGGGAGAGCATTCCCAGGCCAGTGAGCATAACGTCATATATTTTGCGTTTATTCAGTGAGAGAGAAAAAAAAATCTGAGATTAAAGTTTTCTGGAATGCGGGCCATCGTCTATTCAAAGTAAGGCAGGATCTGAACAAAATGCAGTTACTTTTATGTAAAACAGTAGCAGAAGAGAGTCGGTGTGCGGGGTGGAGTTGAGAGTAGGGGGAGGCCCCAGGCACAAAAGTGAATTGATGAAATTGTCAACTCAACATGTTACACTGAACATAAAATTTAGGGAAACATGGCAATACAACCCTGGCTGTCTGCTGATATTCAGAACGGTTCGACACCGGAAAGAGAACATTAAACCAGATACAAAGTGAGCATTCCAATGCAATTACTCGAATAGTAATGAAGTTGCCGTGCTAAACATAAGAAAGCTAGATGAAGTGCTACAAGACGGCATGATAAAGCATGAGCGGGTGAGGTTAACAAAACTCGCAAGATATTCCATCAGTTTTTAAGTGCAAGAAAATAAGGAACAAATGATTGGCATTTGGAACCAAGGAGGCAACTTGAACATGGAGCAGGAGAACTTGTTAAAAGAGGACTTCATATCGGTCTTAATATTGGAGAATATTGCCGTGTGCGGCATGGTGGCAAACACTGCTGCCTCACAGTGCTAGAGACCCGGGTCCAATTCCCGACTCAGGCGACTGACCTTGCGGAGTTTGCACATTCTCCCCGTGTCTGCGTGGGTTTCTTCCGGTTTCCTCCCACATTGGCCATGCTGAATTGACTGTAGTAGGGGAATGGGTGGGTGGCACTTCGGTAGGTCGGTGTCGACTTGTTGGGCAGAAGGGCCTGTTTCTGCACTGTAAATAATCTAATCGAAAGTCACTGGAATTAGAGACAGTGATCATTTGAAACTTAGCAGTTTTATACAGAGGGCAAGGAATAATCAAATCCTCATATATAGATGAGTTTTACTTTACGCTGATGTGTATGAAGAAGAGAATTACATTCTCTGAACAGTTTTATTTTCTATTTATTATTAACCTGGCCAGGTGTTAGAGTTCATAGCATCTGGCGCAGGTTCAACTTTCACACAGAGTACCATAAGTAAGCCACGGAATTATAGACCACCAGGTCTTACATCATTGGGAGGGAAACATTTTTATAATATGTTGAAGATTGTTTTTTTTTCTGGATCATTAAATAAGTTCAAGTCGGAGGTACATATCTATTTCAAACAAGTGTTACGGAGCAAATGTAGGTAAGTGGAATGGAGAATTATCAGAACAAATTGAATTGCAAGGCAGACTCACTGAGCGGACAGAATAATGTTGCTCTCCAGTCTTGCGGTATTCGTTTCTCTAATACCATTGTATGCATAGGAGTGTCAATATCTGCCCGGCTGGGATACAATCAATGGATTCAAGGAATGCATGAACGCAATGCAAAACAGTGGGAAGGACCAGCAGAGGAGTGTGTCAACACGGATTGGCTCTCTAGTGAAGATTTTTATCAATACAGTCGCCACTACCCGAAGCAAAACCTTAGCAATACTCACTTCCAGTCCAAGTAGTCACTTGCATTAAAGAGCAGGTCCTCGTGAACCTGGTTTCAGGAAGAGCTGAGCACCCAAATGTTACATCACTGATGTGTCTTTCTCCTTTCGTTATTAAAGCAAAAAGCGAGATGTGCTGATGCAAATTTGCTGGTAGCAGTGTAATCAGGAAGGGTCTTACCAGAGAGGCTTTGGAGAGCATCAGCTCAGCGGAAAGTACATGGAAGCATACATAAAGTCGTTTTAAATTGTCTCTTTTGTCTTCTCACTGTTGAGATGTCATTTAGGGCAACAGCATATTTTTTCTGCAGTTTGTGGGAGCTCGGGGTAAAGTCCATCATCCTTGATGATGACGCATGTGGAAAGTGAACCCCGATTCAGCTCATAGGAGACCGAGTTAGGGTACTGCTTCTGGAGCTGAATGCACTCAGAATCACTAGAGATGCTGAGAACTTCATAGCTAAGAGATTGAGTGAGGTGGTCACACCTAAGTACCTACCTTAGCCATGTTTCTGTTACAACTATAATATCCTTGGCCCATGGAACAATACACGGCCTGAGATTATTGACCTTACCTGTTCACCTCTTGCTTTGTTATTCATGCAATTTAATCCAAAAGACATTGATAGCGTCATAGAGATGTGCAGCATGGAAACAGACCCTTCGGTCCAACCCGTCCATTCCGACCTGATATCCCAATCCAATCTTGTCCCATCTGCCAGCACTCCGCCTATTTCTGGCCAAACACTACCTATTCATATACCTATCCAAATTGCAATTGTATCAGCCTCTCCCACTTTCTCTGGCAGCTTATTCCATACACGTACTACGCTCTGTGTTAAAAAGATTCCCCTTCGGTCCCTAGTAAATCTTTCCCCTCTCACACTAAACCGATGCCCTCCAGTTCTGTACGACACGATCCCAGGGACAAGACTTTGTCAATTTATCCTACCAATGCCACTCATGATTTAGTAACCTCCATAAGGTCACCCCTCAACATCCGACGCTCCAGGGAAACCGGGCCCAGCCTGTTCAATGTCTTGCTATAGCTCATATCCTTCAACTCGTTCAACGTCCTTGTAAAGATTTTGTGAGCCTTTTCAAGTTGTACAACATCTTTCCAATATGGAGGAGACCGGAATTTCACACAATATTCCAACAGTGGCCTAACCAATGTCCTCTATAGCCGAAACATGACCTCCCAACTCTGGTACTCAATACTCTGACCAATAAAAGATAGAATACCAAACGCCTTCTTCACTACCCTATCAGGGAGCTATGAACCTGCACTCCAATGTGTCTTTGTTCAGCAACAATCCCCAGGTCGTTACCATTAAGCTTATAAGTCCTTGCTGACTGACGCATTCCAGGCATATGGTAGCTGGGTTACTAGCACGAAAGGCAAAACGAGGAGGTAGAGAGTGCCTGAATCCACTGTGTCCATTTCCTTGGATAGCAAATATACCATATTTGGTAATGTTGGGGGGAGGGGTGGGCGGGGCGGGGGGAGCAGAGTATTACCATTCCAAAGAAAACAGCAGTAGTTGTGTTGATAGCACTGCCACTTTTTCTGGGGCACAGCGAGAAATGGTAGTGTTTAAGAGGGCCGTAGACGTAAGAGACTCGTTACATTAGGGGGCATAGAGGGTGAAGGGCAAGTTTGGCAGGGATAAAGAACGCTCGATGACAGCAGTATTAAATTTTTGGCCTGCATAGGAAGAGGCGTGGCACGGATACAGGAGGCCGCGATCCAGGTAGACACTGGAATAATATAGGAATACAGAAATTTAATGAAAAAAGAAAGCAGGAGAGAGAAAAGAAGGCAGGAAATGGTTAAGGAAATTAGGTTGAATCCAAAGAGGAGTTTTACTTTTATTACAGGTAACAATATAATAACTCGAGAGAGAATAAGGCTCTCACATGACCGAAATGGGCATGTATCTGCTGAACCAAAGGAGTTGGGCGACGTCCTGAGTGAATAGGTCGGAAGGGAGATGGGGACTTGTGGCAGAAATTCAGGGAGCTAGGATGGAAGCTTCGAGCTAGGACAAACAGAGTTGTTTTGTCTGGTTTGTTACTCGTGCCACGTGCTACTGAGGTGAGGTATAGGGAGAGAAAGGAGTTGAACACGTGGCTACAGGGATGGTGCAGGACGGAGGGTGTCAGATTTTTGGATAATTGGAGCTCTTTTTGGGGTAGGTGGGACCTCTATAGGCAGGATGGTATTCAACTTAACCAGAGGGGTACCAATATCCTGGATGTGAAATTCACTAAAGCTATTAAGGTGAATTTAAATTAACGTGGCGGGGGGAGGGCAATCAAAATTGTAGGACATGTACAGAAGGGGATGAGAGTATGGAGTTCCCAAATCAAGTGCCTGACACTAGCAAGCGAGAACCTGGTTTGAAGTGTGTGTACTTCAATGCGAGGAGCATCCGAAATAAAGTGGGTGAACTGGCAGAGTGGGTTGGTACCTCAGTCTTCGATTTTGTGGCTATTAGGGAGACATGGATAGAGCAGGAACAGGAATGTCTGTTGCAGGTTCCGGGATTCAGATGTTTCAGGAAGAACTGAGAAGATAGTAAACGAGGAGAAGATGTGGCCTTGTTGATCAGGGAAAATATTAGATTAGCAGAAAGGATGTTTGGGGACTCGTTAATTGAGGTAGTAAGAGCTGAGATTAAAAACAGGAACGGAGAAGTCACCATGCAAGGAGTTTTCTCTAGGCCTCCGAATGGTCCCAGAGATGTTGCGGAGCGGATAGCACAAATGATATTCGATAGGAGTGAGAGAGGCAAGGTAGTGTCATCGGGGGCTTCAACTATCCAAATATTGACTGGAATCACGACAGTACGAGTACTATAGATGGGTTAGTGCTTGTCCAGTGTGTGCAGGAGGGCTTCCTGGCACAGTATGTAGACAAGCCTACATGGGGCGAAGTCACTTTAGATTTAGTACAGGGTAACGAGCCTGGTCAGGTGTTATATTTGTCAGTAGGTGAGCACTTTGGAGACAGCGGTCACAATTTTGTCAGGTTTACTTTAGTGATGGAAAGGGATAGGTGTACTCCACAGAACAAGAGTTATAGCTGGGGTAAGGGAAATTACAATGCAATTAGAAAAGAATTGGGAAGGAAACTGCAGGGGATGAGCACATTAAAATCTGGAACTTATTCAAGGAAAAGCTCCTGAGTGTCTTAGATTAGATTACTTACAGTGTGGAAACAGGCGCTTTGGCCTAACAAGTCCACACCGAGCCGCCAAAGCGCCACCCACCTCGACCCATTCCCCTACATTTACCCCTTCACCTAGCACTATGGGCAATTTAGCCTGGTCAATTCACCTTACCTGCACATTTTTGGATTGTGGGAGGAAACCAGAGTACCCAGAGGAAACCCACGCATACACAGGGAGAATGTGCAAACTCCACACAGAGAGTCCTCTGTGGCGGGAATTGAACCCAGGTCTCTGGCGCTGTGAGGCTGCAGTGCTAACCACTGTGCCACCGTGCCACCCACTAATGTCACCGTGCCGTCCTGGATAAGTATGTACCTGTCAGGCAGGGAGGAAGATATAGAACACGTGAGCCGTGGTTTCCTAAGGAAGTGGAATCCCTGGTCAAGAAGATTAAGAGGGCTGATGTTCGGACAAAATGTGAAAACTCAGTCAGGGCGCTTGAGGGTTGCAAGGAAGTCAAGAAAGACCAACAAGAGTGCTCAGAAGAGAAGTTGTTGGAGGATAGAATCAGAGTTAACTCTAAGGCTTTCTGTAGCTATGTCAGGAATGAAAGAATGACGAGAGTTAAATGAGGGTCAATCAAGGATAATAATGGGAAGTAGTGTGTGGAGTCAGAGGAGAGAGGGGAAGCACGAAATAAATATTTTTCGACAGTGTTCACTATAGAAAATGAAAATGCTGGAGAGGAAGATACAGAGATACTTGCATCTAGACAAGAAGAGATTGAGGTTCAAAAGGAAGAGATATTAGAAATACTGCAGAGTTTTAAAAATAGACAAGTCCCCTTGGCCGGATGGGATCTCTCTTAGGAAACTCAGGCAAGCAAGGGAAGAGATTGCAAGGCCTTTGGCATTGATCTTCAAATCATAATTGTCCACCGGAATCGTACCTGAGGACTGGAGGAGAGCAAATGTGGTTCCCTTGTTCAAAAAGGGTAGTAGAGACAAACCTGGTAATTACCGACCAGTGAGTCTCAATTCAGTTGTTGGTAAAGTGTTGGAAAAGGTTATGAGAGAGAAGATTTATAACCATCTAGAAAATAAAGATCTGATCAGGGACAGTCAGAACGGTTTTTCAAGTGCAGGTCGTGCCTAACGAATCTTATTGAGTTTTTTTTTGACAAAGTAACCAAACAGGTACATGAGACTAGACGAGTTGATATTGTGTATATGGATTTCAGCAAGGCGTTCGATAAGGTTCCCCACAGGAGGCTATTATACAAAATGCGGAGGAATCAGATTGTGGGAGACACAGCAGTTTGGATCAGTAATTGGCTTGCTGAAAGAAAACACGGGGTCGTAATTGATGGGACATGTTCATTTTGGTGTTCAGTTAGTAGAGGCGTGCCACAACGGTCGATGTTGGGTCCACTGCTATTTGTCATTTTTGTAAATGACGTGGATGAGTGCTTAGAAGCATGGGTTAGTAAATTTGCCGACGACACTAAGGTCGGTGGTGTTGTGGACAGTGACAAAGGATTTAGTAGGTTGCAGAGAGACGTAGATGGGATGTAGAGCTGGGCTGAGAGGTGGCAAATCGAGTTTAATGTGGACAAGTGTGAGGTGATACACTTTGGTCGGAGTAATTGGAGTGCAATGTACTGGGCAAATGGTAGGATTCTTGGGATTGCAGATGAGCAGAGAGATGTCGTGTCCATGTAGACAGATTCCTGAAAGTTGCCACCCAGATTGACAGGGTTGTTTAGAAGGAATACAGGGTTTTGGCCTTTATTAAGAGAGGGATTATGTTCCGGAACCAGGAGGTTATGTTGCAACTGTACAAAGCTCTGGTACGGCCACACTAGAAGTATTGTGTACAGTTCTGTTCACCACATTATGAGAAGAATGTGGAAGCTTTGGAAAGGGTGCAGAGGAGATTTACTAGGATATTGCCTGGTATGGAAGGTATGTCTTACAAGGAAAGGCTGACAGCCTTGAAGCTGTTCTCGTTAGAGAGAAGAAGGTTGAGAGGTGACTTAATAGAGACAAACATGATGATCAGAGGGTTAGAGAGGGTGGACAGAGAGAACCTTTTTCCAAGTATTTGACAACGATCAACACACATACATTCAAACTGGAAAGATCACATCCGCATTTCGTCATCAGATACCCTTGCCATGTGAGGTATTATTCTGGAGAATGTTCATTGCACTTCCTCTGTGTCCAGTATGCGCTTTCTTATTTTAGGACACCACAACTGTACAAAATTCCAGGTATAGTCTCACTTTCATTCCATTCAACGCGTGCAGAATATATTTAATTGTAAATGATGGTAAACCTATTTTCTTCCTTTATTTGCATTTTTTCCCTCCCAACATACTCCGCTTTCATTTGATTTAATAACTTTTTCTTCAACTCCGTTTTAAAAATCTTCATTCCTAAATATCTCATTTTACATCCATCACAGTTTATTCCAAAAGATTCTTTATTGTAGATGAAATGAAAATAACTTGTCTGTGGTTCACCGTTCTGCCTCCTCTTCACTTCTTGAATCAAAAGATGACATTTGGAACCATACGGTCCTCCAGTCGGTAGTCTGCATTTGCAGAATGCGGAGGAAGATTACACAATGATCTTCAGTTCACTCAATATGGCAAATGCTGCTTCCTCTGAAATTCCGGCATGAAGGACAAATGGTGCATTAGACTCGTCAGTGCCCACCCCAGCTGTGGTTTAAAATTGAACCCCACAACTGATGTGGATGTTTTCGTCCTTCAGTATCATGGTCACTTAGTATTTCTGAGAAATTTTCGAGACCTTCCTCCATGAAGGCAGATACGTAGTAACTACTACACTTTCCCCGTAATTTATCTGTTCTCTACAATAAATTATCCGTTCCGCTCATTCACTGCTCTAAATTTTATACTGCTTGTAACTCCCTTTCTGATATTGTTGCCAGCTTCCGTCAGAATTTATGATTCTTGTTAGATTGCATGCATGATCTTTTTTTAAGTTGCAATATCAAGTACTTGATCCACTTTTGTGCATTATAAATTAGACTGAATTCATGACTTACCACAACACTGGCATTTTGAAAAGTGTGCCCTTTGATCTCATGCAATATCTAACTTGCTTTCTTCAAACTCGTCTCATCGCGTCTTCGTTTTGCTGTTTCCATCGTCGGGGACACAAAACCATCTCAGATTGATTCTGTAATTAACACGTATTGCCTGTCTTCCATTAAATTTTAATACATTTTTACAAGCCGCTGAGATCACCCTCCTGCATCTAATTCATTCTCCTCAAGCGTTATTTTGAAATTTTCACCAGATCTCCTGGTGCAGATGAGAAAGACAAAAGTTTTTCAACAACGCTGTACATCCCTACAGACAGCTGGCTCTACCTGAACCTGGGTGGCAACCTTCCAGCAGGCTGGCGAAGTGTTGCTGAAGCTGTACAGGACCTTCGGTCAATCATATTTGGAGTCGAATTTACCGATGTGGTCTCCCACTGAAGAATGGTTATCGTTTCATTGGAAGCAGGTCAGAGTTGGCTCCCTGAAGCATTTCCAGTAGAGGGATAGTGCAGGATAGATCGGCTTCAGATTGGTTCAACAGGTGGGCACAATATCGAGGGCCAAAGGCCCTGTCCTGCACTGTGATATTTTCTGTTCCATGTTTTAACTGATTCGTCAATAATGATGTGAACGCGTAAGGAAGGGATAGTCAGGTTGCTCCAATATATATTGGAGTTTACAAGAATGGAAGATGATCTTATCATCATACAGAACACGGGGAAGTCAGAAACTGAAGCCAAGCACAGAGCAAAGGAGGAAACCATTCCACCTCTAAACTGTCACACAGGAACAGCAGAAGTATATTTAGGTTTTTCACCCTGTTACATCAGAACAGGACGAGGCTATTCAGCCTTTGCAGTACGATAAACATTTACATTAGGAGAAAATCAACCCCCGAGCCTCTCACACTGGACGCATATTACGCCATGCAGCACCAGTATCCTGTTACACAGCGACTGAATCTGTTGCTTCCGCCTCCTCACGTCTGTAAAATAGGAAATGGAGAGGCCACAATGTCTTTCGAGTTGTTACACTTGAAAAAGAGTAGCAGATTCCGCAATCGAACTTGCTTCACGAGAATTGGAGAAGGACACAAAACGATTTCAGACTTTGATATGGAAAGACAGAGGTAAATCAAAGACAAAAGACCAATCACTCACTCAATCCCATTTCAGGGATGCAAGAGGACACTATTCGGCATATCGAGCCCATTATGTAATAAAACGTGGAAAAACTTCAGCCCCTCACACAGTTCCACTAAAACAGAAAGCATCCCTAAGCCCTCAAACGTTTTACACGTTAACAGGTGGAGGACAATCAGACCATGAGCTACTTACTCAGGAGCAAGTGCAGGAAATTTCTGTCAATGAACGACAATTTCGGTAAACGGGGAGAACATTCAGCCAATCGAGTTTGCATAATAGGAAGAGAAAAAGTCCATTTAACCATTTATGCCACTTGGAAAGCAGTCAGACCTGATCACTTACAGCCTTATGCCCATTGCACAGGAATTAAAAATGAATGTAAAGGTTATAGAAAGGGAAGGACATAGAATAATCATCGTATCAAGGGAATAAAAAAACAGGGAGCAAACTGTTGGCATGTAAGGAAAATTACAGTTTTTCATTGTTTGAATCCTTAAAATTGCATTATACCACGTCAAAGTGACATTCTACGGAATCATCATGATTTCATGAAAGAATAATCGTATTTGGACAATTTCTTTGAGTGCTTTAAACATGATAACGGCAATCCAAGCGATATAATATTTCTGGACTTCGAGAATGCACTTAATAATGTGCTGAGTGTAAGGTTAACCTGTGCAACAAGAGCACGTGGGGTTAAGATTAAATTATTTAACGGCATACAGGATTGTTTATCCAAAATAAAAGATCATATGTTGGATAGATCCACTGCTTTTTCCATTGGCAACTTTGGGTGCCATAGAGTACAGTTCTTAGGGTCCAACTATTTGACAACTATTATATTGTTTGGCTGAGGGTACAGTAAACATGACATGATGTCGGAAATTTAAAGTAGATGTGAAAAGGTTGGGTGTAGGATCCAAAATGTGGTAGGTGAAAATTAACAGAAATATTTATGGAGTTATCCATCTTGGTCAGAGGAATAGAAAGACAAATTAACATCGAAATGGAGAGAAATCTCATATTACTAATGTGCAAAGGGATCTGGGTTCCCTCATGCATACTACAGAAAACGTATATGCTGAAATAGCAAGTGATGAACAAGGCAAGTGCAATTTCATTATGAGAGGAGGGACGTGTTGCTAAAACAACGCAAGGCTCGAGTGAGATTGAGACTTGAGTACGCTGTCGAGTGTTGGTGCCCTATCTTGAGGAGGCAAGTAGTTACAATAGGAATAGTTCAGAAGACGTTCACGGGAAGGATTTCACAGATGAGGACTTTGTCTTATGGAGAGACCTTGAGCAGTTCAGGCCTGTACTCTCCGGAGTTTACAAGAATGAGAGAACATCTTATTGAGTTCTCTGAGATGCGAAAGCTGATTGACAAACCGGATATGAAGTTTTAATTTGTGGGCCAATATAGAACAAGAGACCAAAGTCTTTGATTAAGTTAGAGCAGGTTTAAAACTGAGGTAATGACAACTCAATTTTCTCAAAAGATTGTGGATCTTTGTGATTTACTACAGCAGTGGATAAAGTACAGCTGACAGGAACGTGGAAGAGAGTCGCAGATGACATTAGCCATGATTGCATTAAATGGCGGATCCGGCTCAATGGGCTGAATTGTCCACTGACATACTTCGTTGGTGTCTTTATTTAAAATTGAGCTCATTGTTTGTACTAAATAGTAGTGGGAAAGGAGTGGTTACCAAACAAAGTACACAGGATGCAAATAGGCTAAGACAATGAAAATAAATTGGCAGTTGGTACGGAATGTGTCTAAATGTGAATCTGTCAATTCTCTACAGGAAGAATTGAAAGATGTATGGCAAAGAAATGAGATCACAGGACATAGTGCTACAGTGTGTACTGAAGGGTTCACAGAAAGTGTTGCTCCATCTCTCTGATGGTGTGATCTCTGTTATTAGCAGTGGCCCCATTTCTCTCAGTACACCCAGGATGTTGTTGGTTGGTAGCGAATAGTGTGTAGGGGAAGACATTTTACACCATAACCTTTACCTGAGGTTCCATTGATTAATTTGTAATGGATATCTGAAGGCAATGGAAATTGCTGACTGCTTACGATAAAAAATACTGTGGCTGCTGCCAGGACAGTGGGTACTTGCCAGCATGATCTACTATGCATGGTCACACTGTGACATGAATAGAGTGAGGGTTTCTTAAGTTTTTCTACCACTCCCCATTGACATGAGGACATCACAGAGCAATATACATAATCGGGAATACCGATAAGCTTATAAAATAAAACCTGTCATCTCCCTGCTGGGGGATATAACATTGTATTCACCCCATCAACCATATGTATGGTCTGTTACGACTTGGTGACATTGATGACGACGTACTGGGAAATGAGGGATATACCTGGAACTTTCCAGGTTATAGAAGTTGAATGGAAGTGTAACCCTAACAGTCACTGTCTGAGCCTTGCTACCCGTGATGTGAAGCTGCAGGCAGTGTTGAAGGAGGTGACACCGTTCTGTTATAACATCCTTGTTCACTCAGGGTCCTACACGCTCTGTTCCTTTGTTAAGTGTAGCTTGATAAGCTGTTCTTGGAAAAGCAGTGATGAATTCAACTGATCCTTTTCCCCTTATAAACATGCTCAGTGGTTTCAGAGCTCCCGTCTCTGCTCCGTTTGTTGCTCATGTTGCAGGTCTAGATGTTGTAACAACAGTTCCCATGTTCCATCCACAGATGAGTCACTGAACCATCTGGTCTCCGTGAATAAATGAGGCAACTCGCAGCATAACCTCCAACAACTATTCCCAGCACTTCCACTAACTTTACAAAATAAGAAGCCAGTCAGAAACCCCTCCTCCATAAGTTGGATAGCTCGTCCTTAATAATAATATTCGAGGGGCTTCCTCATGTGACTGACCACACGATCAGCTGAGAGGGACAAACAATGGCGTCCAGTGCCGGAATGGTGAACTTCAAACAGTGAAATGGTGGTGTCAGGTCTTGTTTAATTTCCCGAATGTCTCGTATGATGCTCCGCGTTGCACAGAGGCTTTCAGCAACTGTGATGGACGTTTTTGAACCTTTGCTGAAAGCCTCTGTGCAACACGGAGCATCATACGAGACATTTGGAAGTTAAACAGGACCTGGCACTACCATTTCACTGTTTGAAGTTCACCATTCCGGCACTCGAAAACACGGGGAGCAAAACGTCAATGCCAGAGAAAGACACAGATAGAAAGATAACTGCATATTCAAGATAGAAACAGACATGATATGAGAACATGTCGTGGAAACATGGGACAGAAGAATGTGGAGTGGGGCGAACTGGAGGAATGAGACCATGGTAAACCAACTTACAAGAATGAAAACATTTAATGAAGGAATCGCCAGATCAACTGAATTTGTTTTTATACATATCTTAATCTGCCTTACAGAGCCAGTCCACACATCGAAAACAGGGGAAGTAAACAGCACAACACGGGGATAAGTGTAGGTAATACGAGTGCATTGTACAGTAAACTGGACAATTGCCCAAAATGGGGAGTATCACAGACATTTGCCACTTTATTAGTACTATACTTCCACGTGATAAATGCCT
This sequence comes from Hemiscyllium ocellatum, assembly GCF_020745735.1. NCBI lineage: Eukaryota > Metazoa > Chordata > Chondrichthyes > Orectolobiformes > Hemiscylliidae > Hemiscyllium > Hemiscyllium ocellatum. The sequence goes on from NW_026867606.1 coordinate 831,742, forward strand.
AGCAGTAGAGGTTTGCTGTGCGTGACAATAAAAAGGGCTGCCAGCATTTTATCTCTCTTCATCTCCATTGCAGGAATGATGGATGGATGGAACTTTAGTGGAATTTAGGGCCGTGGACTGTCGAGTCAGATTTGTTTCTGCAGATTTGAATCTGAGTGTGCCATCAGCAGATTATTGCCATTATTAAGACTGTATTTCGTAGCGTAAAGTTCAAATAACCGATAGGCAAAGCGAGTGAAATATATTGCGCATCTCATGTCCAAAGCGATCATCACAGTTGTGCATAATCGCTTTCAATCTCAGACATTGGCATGTAATGGGAAGGATTCAGTGGAAGGAAATTGAGTTTGTAGCCAGACCAGAAGACCGAGACCTCCATGCTCCGATTAGATGAATAACAAAGGTTGTGATACAATTAGTCGTATTTCTCAGACTCTCCTGCATATTTCAACATAGGCACCAAGGAGCGACACTGCCAGAAGCACATATGGAGAGAGTCAATGAATGGGTTAACGGATGCAGTTAGTCGTGGTTTGGACAGCGAACATCAGAAAGCAGAGTCTCAGCGGTAATAATAACAGTAAGAAAATTGAAAGGGCATGTAAGAATAATATAGTTAACTGTAGTTTATAGAAACTGGACAGTAAGACTTACCAGGCACGCCAACGATAGCCAGGATAGGAAAATAAATATATTGAATAATCAAAATTGCGTAATAGATCCCCAATGGTAACGGAAACCAATTATATATCTCAAGGAAATTCGAAATATCCTGCGATAAACTCCTGTCCATTGTTGTAACATAGCAGTTCTCCTCCTCTCTCAAAAGGTCCTGATCCCTTTCTGTGCTGTTGAAGATGTTCCCACCCAAACTATGGAAAATCACATTGAACAGAGCTCATTTATCATATAAATACAGACATCATCCACTGGGATTATTAGAATCCATGGAGACTGGCATTATTCACAGTCACTGAACAAACAGGCTCAGCAGTTTGCAAATCAGCACAAAAGGGAACATTTACTCGGTCTGGATGGATAGCATGACGGTTGACAAGGGATGGATCATAAATATTCAGTATTTTAATTTTTTTCCCTTTGCCTGTGGGAGTAGTGCCAGAACAGTATAAGTTTCACATGCATTACACCGTTTATAACCGAGGCAGGGATAAAATAACAGACTAGCTGAATTAAATTCACTGGTGTGGAAATTTCTGGAGCCCACAAACCAGAATAACAATACGTGTTGCTCGTTAATTTTGGATGATTCCACTCATATTTTAAGTGCCCTTTTCTCAAATTCTTTCATTACCTTAAAAGTGAGCATCTCTCTGCTCTGCTGTGACGGTGGAAGCAATTCTTTACCCATGTGCCTATTACAGAGAGATAGAAGGAATCCATTCAGTTCACTCTAGCCTATGAACACTTGAAGAAGTGGAAAGCTGGAATATTGGCTCATTTTGCAAAGGGAATCATTCAGAAAATAGAGAAGTCTTTCTCCAGCTGCACAAGGTTGTTACAGAGAGCACATTTGGAGTACGCTTTGTTATGTATTTCTCTATAACTCAGAAGGGAGGTAACTCCATTAGACACTGTTATCTGCTGCTCATAAACCATGGGATGCTGCGCCATTTAATGACTCGCTCTCTTACAGGCGAACGGAGGAGGCCATTCAGCTTCTGAATTCTGTCGTACAAAAACACAACAACCAGTCAGCATTTCAGTTCAATTGCAGAGAAAAGAAAATAGAAATGGTTGGTCAGATTTTGTGGATGTGTTTAAGAAACAATCTAATGGATTTTAGTCAATAGAAGTTGTAAGGAATATGAACAGACCATTCAGTCCCTCAATTCCATTGCACGTTAGCAGCAGGAGACCACCTAGCCCCTCAAGCTTGATATTCAGGAGCAGCTATTCAAAAACCTGGTACACAGTAACGCGAGGCAGTCAGTAAACTACTGGAGAATGATACACAGAAAATGTTGGAGGCTGGCAGACTCCAGAACACTTTTACCCTGGGGCAGGAGGGGTTTACTCATTACCTGTCAGTGTCGTAAATTGCAAGAGAAGTGGGATTGAATTGCATTGTTAAAAACAGAAATATATGTATAAGTTGCAGCGGTGACCATTCATTCCTGCTCCATCACTCAATAAGACCTGGCTGACCTGATTGTGACTGCTCATTCCATTTTCCAGTAATTCGCATCTCGGAAGCCTCTGTTGCATTTGCTTTTCATGTGGCCGATCCATATGCTGTCACATTAGTAACAATAGCATATTCAGAGTTGTCACCAAATGTTCTGATATTCCTGATTTTCCACAGCGGCTTAAAATGTAACCTCGAGGAAATCCAATAACTTTCCAAAAACGTTAATAAATCACTACTCACCGACACCTTAGCAGCCTGGTGTGCATCAATAACCGTCGAGGTGATTCCTCATGTTACTAAGTGCTTGAATCGCAGAGAGTGACTAACATAGTTGTTCAGTGGACAGACACAGAAAAAAAGTTACTAAGACTTGTTCCAAAGCGTCTGAATCTCCCTGTCCAACATGGATCACCATGCAGTAAAAAAAAGCAAACGTTCGAGTATGTCTTATTGTCCATGAACTTCTTCAAGGTGGAACCCAATGTTCTGAGATGAGCAAATCCAAAGATCAGGTACAGATACAAGACAGTTAATCACATTACAACTGGCAACTACATAATGGACAAATTCCAGGACTTGCCGGAGGAGTCAGATCTTGCATGGTCCTATCTCAATAATGAGAACATCAAATAGAGTCATAGCAAGATCAGCTGAAATGGTCAGTTATGTCACATTTTCCAATCGACTTCACAAAACCAGCATGGACATTTTGGTCCAAGTCGTCCACGCAGACAAGTATCCAAGATTAATCGCATCCCATTTCCCAGCATTTGACCCATATCATTCTGAATCAGTTCTGTTCATATACACGTCCAAAAGACTTGCCACTTTTGCAATTATATCACATTTTCGGCAGCTCCTTCCAGACAAGCATCACCTCTTTGTGAAAACGTTACCATTCAGATTTTTTCAAATATTTTCACTATCGATTAACTATGTGCACTCTGGTTTTCAGGAAAATATCTTGTCTATTCACCATATCGACGCCTCTCGCTCTTCTGATAACATACTCCCAAGGTATTCCAACACATTAGACAGCTCAAATCCTGGCTCCATCCTTGTAAATGTATTTTGACTCCGTTCAAATTTCATAGGATCCTTCACATAGCAAGGAGAATAGAATTGGACACATTATTCCAAATGTTGACTAATTATTTTCCTGTAAAGCTGCAACATGCCCTGCCAAATCCTGTACTCAAGCCATTAACCAAAATGGCAAGAATATCAAATACATTCTTCACTATTCTGTCCACCTGGAAATCATCTTTCAAGGAACTATGAACCTGCACTCCAATGTCTGTTTCATCGGGAATATTTCCCACTGCATTACAATTAAGTGTATAAATCCTGACCTTTCCAAAATGTAGCAAATCATATTTAACTAGATTAAATATCATCTACCATTCCTTGGCCCATTGGCCCAACTGATCAAGGTCCCCTTGTACTCTGAGGTAATCTTTTTCGCTCTTCATTGCACCAACTATTTTGGTGTCATCTGTGAATGTTTTACGATACGTCTTAAGTTCATATGCAAATCATTTATACAGTCATCTCTAAGTTTCATTCATCCAAATGACCAACACCGCTTTGTATTCCTCGCTGTCAACCAAATACCTAATCAGGGTGTCACTCATGTGGGTGGAAGGATGGCACAGTTTTTAGCACTGTTGCCTCCCAGCTCCAGAGACCAGCGTTCAATTCCCACCCCAGTCGACTTACTGTGTAGGGTTTGTACATTCTCCCTTTACCTGCGTGGCTTTGCTCCGGTTTCCTCCCACAGTTCAAAATTTGCAGATTATGTGAATTGTCTATGCTAAATTGGCCGTTGTGTTAGGTGTAGGGGAATGGGTCTGTGTGGTTTGTGCTTCGGCGGGTCGGTGTGGATTTGTTGGGCCGGTTTCCACACTGTACGTAATTTAATCTATCTAATAAATTATCCATTCGGCCCATTAAGTCTGTTCAATCGTGGCTCATCCGTTTATCAACCCCATTTTACCGCTTTCACCCCATTAAACTTTGATCAAATTGGCAATCAAAAACATTACTCTCTTTTAACTATACTTAATAACCTGACCTCCACACCCGCCTGTGGCAATGAATTCTAAACATGTACAAGTCTCTGGCTGGAGGACTTTCTCATTATGTCCATTCTAAAGGGTCTTCCCTTTACTCTAAGGCTGTGCCCTCATATTCCTGCCTCTCCTGAAAATGGAAACACCTCTCCAAAATCTGGTCCATTCTGGCGACACATTATACTCCAAGTTTCTATTCGATCCCCCCTCATCATTCTCTACTTCTACAGGTATAATGCTGGAGACCTCACACGTTCCTCCAGGATCAATGCATCCTTCCTGATTTATTGGGCTCAAAATGGCTCACAGGACTCCAAATGTGCTCTTACCGACCTTATAATGCCTCAGACGTACATCCCTGTTTTTATGTTGTAGTCCTCCCAAGATGAATGCCAAGCTCAACTCTCAGTTTACCTTAAGAGAAAACTGGACTAGGACTTCCAAGTCCCTTTGCATTTCAGATTTCATAAAGTTCTACCGATTTATAAAATAGTCCATATCTCTATTCTTCGCACGGCAGTGCATAACCTCTCACATTCACAAGTCATATTTCGTCTGCCTTGCCTTTGCTGTCTGACCTGTCTAAATCTTTCTGCAGACTCACTGTCCCAGTCAGTGCTCCGTGCAGCTCCACCTCTCGTTGTATCTGCTGCCTTCACTTACTTCATCCAGATCATTAATATATAAAGTGAAAACTTGTGGTCCAAAAACTGACCATTACAGAACACCACGAGTCACTGGCTTTCATCCTGGGAAGAATAACTTCTCCAACTTCGCAGTCTCCTGGGCGGCATCTTATCAAGTGTTTTCTGGAAGTCCAGATGCATAGCATACATTGGCTCTCATTAGTTTAACGTGTTCGTTGTTTGTCTCAAATAATTCGAACAGATTTATCAGCTGTACCCTCTCCATGATGAAAGCATACTCTTGTTTTCACTTGGCACTTCCAATTGTTCATAAAACTCATCCATCTCAATGGAATCCTAAATCTTAGAAACGACTGAGGTCACACCAATCGACCTTTTATCGAACTCATTAAGCCTTACTTTATTCTTTAACAGGGCTTGTTTATTAGCTCTCCTGTCCTCTGAGTGTCTCCGTGATTCCAGTGATAAATGGAAGTTCACTAAAAAAACCTCCACTACCTTTTCAGCCATTTCCGTCAGAGCTCTGGGGTGGAACTCATCTGGCCCAGGCGATTTATCCATTTTCAGACCTTTCAGTGTATCGAGCATCTTCGCCTTGGCGATGCCCACCATACTTATCTCTGCGTCCGGACTCGATTGAATTTTTGGAATATTATTCCTGTATTCCACCGTGAAGATGGTCGCAGACTATTTCTGCAGTTACTCAGCCATTGTGGACCCCAGTACTACTTCTGTCTCCTCATTTTCCAAAGATCAAATGCCCACTTCCTCTTCTCTTTTTACCGTTATGTATCGAAAGAAAATCTTGCAATCTTTTCTTGTATTATTGGCTAACCTACCCGCATATTTAATATTCTCCTTTTTTATGCTCCTTTGCTGGTCTGTGTCAGCTTCTTATCGTCTGATTTCCAACTGCACTAAGCCACACTATATGCTGTCACTTTTGTTTGTATACTGTCCCTGATTACCCTGATCAACCATGGTTGCCTCATTCTATCTGTAACATTCTTCTTGTTTCCAGGGATGAATATTGATTGTGTCTCCAGAATTATTCCCACAAACTTTTCCATTCCTTCTCCATTGTCTTTCAAGCTCGCCTCGTCACCCAGTCAATTTTACCCAGCTACTCCCTCATGCTTCGTCAGTTGGCGTCATTTAACTGTAATGTAATTATACCTGATTCTGGACCCCACGTTATCACTCTCAAATTGCAGAGTACATTCAATCATATTATGGTCACTGCCTCTGAAGAGTTCCTTCACATTAACCTTGCTTATGAAGTCTGCACAATTGCATTACACTAAATGCATGTTCCTTAGTGGTCTCCACGACAAACGTCTCCAAAAAGCAATTTCGTAGTCATTCGCGAAATCATTTTTTACGACCCTCCACCAAAACGATTTTCTGAAAGGCCTATTGTAGTACTGTGATATTCTATTTTCTAACTTCCTGGCATCTGCCCTGTTTCTCTCTTGTTCCTGTTACGTAACAAAAGGTGTGAACTGTACCTTTAATGGAGTGAATGCTGTTTTGATCTGAGACCTAACATGGACCTGTGACGGCATGGTATTCGCAGAGTGCACTGAAAAAAATGAAAATATAGAAATTTGAATGTAAAATGCAAACCTTAGTTGGTTGCTGTTTTGAGAAAACACAATCTATATGAACGCGTTTCATACGAATAAATATCCACAGAAAAAAAAGAAATAATGCGACCAAGGGAGATCTCTAGCCGGAAGAAGACAGACACTGAAGATGACTGTGGCTGTTCGGTTTGGAAATTAGGTTGAAATACGTTTGATCAGCCTTTGTTAGGAACAGCGTTCTGTTGTGGATTTGGAGGCAGCTTACAAAAACTTATGATCTAGGGGTCTTAGAGTTGTGAATACTTGTTGTTTAATGTTCAAATATAGAGATCAAAATATGTTCTAATTTTCTTTAAAAAGTGCAAGTTGGTCTACTCTGACAAGCATACTTAGCAGATTACTAGGCGAGGCGAGCTTGTGTGGGTGTTTGGTTTAATTAATAGAGTGGCTATTCTCCATGACTCGACATTCTTCCAGACTCTGAAGGATACATCATAATCTACGCAAACTCTTCTCAAAAGAAAATGAATTCTCTCCACTTTCAAGATTAGATAAGTGACCCAAAACTGTTCTGCTATTTGTATTCCTGATACTTTATACTTTTCTGTGCACTGTATAAACGATTTGAATGAGAACCCAGGAGTCAGAGCTAACACACTTGTGATTGTGACTGAAATGTGTGTTACAATAGACACATTGTAAAGAGGTTTATCTAAGCGTACACAGTGATCAACAATGCTTCGAGGCTAGTGGGTTTGAAATGTCTGGTAGAGCTATTCTCGTTGCATTTTACTGAGGCAAACCAGAGCAGGATTTGTACTGTTAATGTTCAATGTCTGGTCAGTTTTGTCAAATAGAAAAACCTACAGATGGAATTTAACAGTACTTTGGAAGTTGCATCACACGAGAAAGGATGGTGATGTATGCATTTGATATGCTTACCGTTGTTGCTTAGAATACTGAGAATATCTGTTGGGATGCCAGGTTGTGGCTGTCCACGACATCAACCAGGCCACTATAAAAGCGTTGTAGACAATCTCAAAATCTTATCTAATTCAGGAACATGCTGCACAGAAGGACGTCTGACATCCTTACCTTGTCTGGCCGACATGTGACTCCAGACTTACAGCAATGTGGCTGATTCAGATCCGATCGGCACAATTAGTAGTGGGCAATGCATGCCGATCCAATCAATGACATCCTCATCCTATAAATGAAAAAGTAAACGTGCACATTTCCCCTGCGACAGCTGCAAATACCTCCAGCTGCAGCAATTTGTGCAGGCTTTGGAAAATCTTTCAGGCCGTGGCTACTCTCTGTAACACTCCTCCAAACTTCAGCACCATCAATTCTCCATGGTCCTTTCTTCTCATTCAACCCTTGCAAGATTCCTTTTCCTACTCCCCTGTCCTGCCAGGAGACATCTTGTGATCTCGTTAACGCCAGCATCCATATTTCTGAAACACTTACTTACTTCAGAATTATTAGGTATTTTTGTGGTGTTCTGACCATATCCAATTGAATATCAGCTATTCCATCCTGAGTGAGAGACAGGTCTGATTTTGTTGCAGAGGTTCTGTTTGTTTAAATGGCATTTCCTTTTGTTTGATACTTTATAGTGTTCCTTTAAATGTTTTTCACTCTTCATTTAAAGCCACGCATTTCAGTTTGTTTACCCTGTTTACCTTGATTAGTTCTCCTCACAAACTCACTAAGTGGCTTTGTTTATGATTGTTGGTTGGGCTTTATGGTCACTTTAAATTAAATGATTCCTATGAATTCCAACTTATCAGAATTTCGCTGAAGATCTCTGGGAGTGACATTACTCGTTCATTCAGCTTTATCACCTAACAGACAATTTGGGATATTTGCGTCCACAACTTTTTGCACAATGCGTTTTTAAAGAAGTACTGACAACAAAGAAAATCTAATCTCATCTTCGAATATCACTACTATTAGCGTAATTATCACAGATTATAGGAATATTGAACTCTCCCATAATAATACCGTGCCTTTACTACAAATTCCAATGAATTCCTTCTTAATGCAGTGATAAGCAGAAATGCTGTTCGGTGGCCTAAAACTCTCCTGCTATTTGTATTCCTGACACTTTTTACCCATAATTGACATTCGAACTGTTACTCCTCCCTGATATGAGTCCAAATGCTTTTGATGTACTGTCAGGAGTACGGATACTGCTTTCTCGTTCTGCCTGACTCCTAACAAGGACATGTACTGTTGAATATTGATGCTCTAAGTTTTGTTCGCCTTGCACTCACGTCTCTCTCGTGAATAACTGCATTTTAAGTCTGTGTCACACGTCCACCTACCTGATTGTAGGTAGTTGGTCTGTTCCATAAATAAAGTTGCAATGTACTTATTTTCAAAATGTTCTGTCACAAACCTATTCGTTACATCAACATGTTGTTTTGTTATTTCACATTTTGTGTTTTGATTTGAAAACGTTCTTTCACCTGAACGCTGTCCCCGCATCTTCTCTGTCTGTTTAAAGCCCACTCCGTAAAACTACCAGCACGATTGGCCAGGACACTGGTCCTCGCATGGTTCCAGTTTGTTTTTAACGACGGTGTCTGTGGCTGGCAAACATTTATTGCAAATCCGTACATGCCCTTGAACCAAAAGGCTTGCTCGTACATATCAGAGCTCAGTTGGTAGTCCACCCTATTGCTGTGGCTCTGGAATCAAATGTAGGTCAGAACAGGTGCATATTGCAGTTTTCCTTCCATAAAGGATTTTGAGCATTCAGATGGGTATCTCTTTCTCCGCCATTAATTTATGAATAAATACTGTGATAAGCGTAGCAGCAGGCCATCATCTCTCCCGCCCATACCTCACCTATCCCTGATTTCTGATACCAATGCTTCATGAATCAAATCCCCTTCGTTCTCACATTGTTTTATCTTGATACTTTCCTGAACTCTCGTTACATAACCCAGTATCGCTCCATGTGGTATCTGTCACTGTGGGTCTAACTGTTGCCTCTGACTGCATCTTGTGCAGCTACTGTGAGATTCTGAGACAACAGAATTCTCCACTGCAGAGATGAGGCATCACAGGCCACCGATTGAGACTGGGACTTTCCGGATCTCTGGGGGAATCAGTGCCATTTCAAATGCATTATTCGAACTTCCCATTCTATTTCTCTGTTTGCTGTAGGTACTCAGGAATCTCCGGGCTGAGCAGAATTCTCGACTCCTTTCTCATCCACAACTCCATTGAGCTCAGGGGGTCAGGTATAGAGATAAACGGCAGGGATGTGTGGAATCATCAATAAATCCGTCAACAAGGTAAGATCACTCACAGTGAACAGAGATCAGGGAGCAATTAGAAGGCTCCAAGCATCGGCTAACAAAGTATGACATAGCCAAAGTGCTGAAGGGTGAACACAGAGCTTAACGGCTTAATCACCAGACTATTGCAAGTGGGCTACTTTCAGCTCTGATGCACTTTACCTTCCTGAAACAGCATAGATCTGTGCTTTGCAGTGAGCATCAGAGGTGAAAGTGGCATCTCTGAACAGGGTAGTATTGAACCCTGGGATCTTCTGTTTCTGTGCTCCCTTTTCAACACTGCATCGATTTCACGTCTTAGAAACGTACAGTAAGGAATGAAAACTTTCGGGTCCAACATATCAATGCAAATGCATTCAATCCTTCTAACTCCTAAAGCAGTTGCTAACCCTGCAACCTCCTCTCCTCTCTACAATCCCACTACATATATTAAACCTGCTCCAATGTGACTGCCCTCCTCAATCACTGTAAGTTGCTCCAATTTTGATAACTTGCTCGGTAAGCTGCTCCTGCAGTTACTACAATAATCCGTATTTCTGTCATCTTGTCCAGAAGTTAGTGTTCTCCCTGTCTCTCTACATTCTCTCCCCGTGCCAACAGTTCCATTTGCGCACCTTCCTCCAGCCCCGACAGCACATCACGGTAACTTTCTCCAGACCCTAAAACAGTTCTGCCTCCCATGCTACTCTAACACACAACCTCTGTACCCATCTCATATCCCTAAATACCTGCCTACCTGTATATATTCCTCCAGTCCATACCGCGTTTCCCGCCTGCGTTATCGCTGCCAAGCGCTACAATCCATTTGCATAGCGTTCTGAAGCCAATTTAGCCACATGCAAACGTACTCTCTCACCTCCTCGAGCCTCTATACATCTCCCTATCTCTCTGAACTGGAAAGACTCAATGCATTGAATGGCCTACTCTTTTCCAGATGTTTCTGCGCAGTCTATGGAGAAGGTCTTTAGATTTTATCACCAGCTCTCAGATATTAGAAACGAAGTCTCTGCAGGATGGACATAACAGCGTTTCTCATTCCAGTTTCTGATAGCGAGGCTCATGCCCACCGCCCTGCCTGGTTACATCATTTAAGACCTTGAAGCATTTGGACTAATTTAGTCTGTTCCTTGGAGGTTTCAGACACCATTGACTAGTTTATTGCATGTCTGTGCGTCTAGAAGCACATTTAGGAGGCTCCAGGAAAGCACGGGATAAATGCCTCCTTATTGTTCATTGGGGAAGAAAATTGATGTTTGTAGTCGACATTGGCTTCAAAGCCACCATGACTGACACCAGATTTTAGATCCCAATATTTTATTAATTGTTTATAACTTCCACCGATTGCCAGATCATTGACCTGCTCTAGATGAGTGATCCAGTCACATTTCCACAGCGTCTCCACATGGGTATCTATCGGAAAGCACACTGAGCAGGTCGTCTCTGAGTTGCTTGACAGCACTGTCAGAAAGAACTTCCAGCGATTTGACTTTCGTGATGGGATTGAGCGTGTGGACATTGGTTAGATTGTAATTAGTCTCCTCTGAGGAGAATGAAAATAGTTTTTGTAATGTTCGACATTGTCAGATAGATGTCAGAGCTTGAGTTTCCCAAGGGTCACGGCTTGTTGAAAATCTTCAGTCCAAGTGAAGGAATGGTGGCAGGGCCCATTGCCTTTGTCATATCTACTGCAGGAATTGTTTTCTAGTGCATCATCATTTACTATTCGATGTAACAGGATTGCAGAGCTTCAATCTTGTTAGTTGGCCTTGGGACTGTTTCACTCTCTCCGTTCGATCTGATATTTGAAATGTTAGCAGCCAGATGTGCTGGCTTTAACGGGTTATCATCTGTTTTACGTCCAGACGCTGGCATATTTACCCACACTGAACACTGAACCACAGATCAGCTTGATGGTAATGGTGAGCTGAAGAATTATCACGGTCAAAATATGACAGCAAGTCCACAGCATCATATCAATATCAGGAATACTCTATTAAAGAAAGTTTAAGGAGCTGGAAAATCGCCGTTTCAGGAAAAATCCCTTGATTCCGATGAAGGGATTTTGCCTGAAATATCGATTGTCATGCTCTTCGAATGCTGCCTAAACTGCTGCGTTTCTTCAGCATCACTCAAATCTTGACTGTTTTCTCCAGCATCTGTTGTACTTACTTTCGGCAAACATGCAAATAGATCCTTCCGCCCAATCCATCCCTGCTCATCAGGTTTTCTAAACTTAACTAGTCAGAATTTTCCTGCGTTTAGCACATACCCAGTCAATTGTCATTTATGTCTTGTAATTATAACTCGCCTGTACCACGTCATCTGACAGCTCATTATATATAAAACACCGTCTGTGCGAAGCAGTTGCCTCTTCAATCCATTTTAAACGCTCTCCACTCACCTTCAACCCACTGACATTGCACACCTTTATCCTGTGGAAAGGACCTGGTCTACTGAGAGCATCCTTGTTCCTCATGATTTTAAAAACATCCTACCCTCAGCCTCCTATGCTCCAGGGAAAAGAAGACCCAGCTTATCTATATTGCTTAAAAATTTCCAGTTTGGTAGCATCATTTCAAATATGTTTGTGCACATCCCAATTCAGTAATATCCTACTAATGCCAGGACGATGTGAATTGAACTCAGCATTCCAAATGTAGCCTTATTATTACCTTCTACAGCCATATAATATCATCCCAACGCCTGTACTCAATGTTTTGGCTGATCAAGTACTGCTTCACCACCATGTCCTCCTCGAACATAACAATCAAGGAGCTGTATACCAGTACATCAAGTCTCCCTGTTCAGTAACACACCTGGAGCTCTAAAATTAAGTGTGTAAATTAAGTGATTTGTTTTATGAAATGAAACACCACACTTTTATCTGCATTAAACACCATCTCTCCTCAGCTCACTAGCTGAATTGATCAATATCTCAATGTAATCATAGATAACCTTCTTCACTGTCTATTATACCGCCAATTCGTTTGTCATCCACAAATTAACACTCCGTGCTTCCCATATTTCCATCCGAATCATTGTAAAAATAAACATCCAACAGCAGACCCAGGACCAATCCTTGTGACATACCGCTGTTCATAGGCCTCAAAGCTGATCAACAAGATTCTGCCACGAACCTCTGCGTTCTCCTGTCAAGTCAACATACTATCCAATTGGTTAGCTCGCTCTGATCTCATGTGATTTGCACTTTCTAACGGATATACTGTACAGTACCTCTCGAAGGCATTCATAAAGTCCAGGCAAACAATCTCTAATATTCGGCCTTCATCTATCTTCTTGCTCACCTCCACAAATTTTCGAGGTTTGTGAGACATGACTTCCTCCGATATTCCACCCTGCATAGCTGTAATATATTCCTTGACTGAGGATTTTTCAACATCGTTGTTTTTAGTTTCAAAACAGGGATATCATGTAGATCCTGAACTTCCACTCTGATTCACTCACTACCGTCTCGCAACAGCGACAAAATTTCCCTCTTCCTTACCTACCATTCCACCAGCATCCACATCTAGAACACCGTAAGCCGCCTTTTCTCCACCTCCATCGAGATGCCACCACCAGACGCATATTCCCTTCCCCTCGCTTCTTCACCTGGACAACCTGACCACATATTGCTTTATTCCCAACAGACACTCCCGATCACACAGCTCCACAAGCACGTTCCCCTGCAACTGCTGCAGATATATCAACACCCGATTTCTCTCCTCCATTTTCAGTTTGTATAGGCATTTGGTGTCCTCTCTCATTGGTAAACAAAACGTAAACTAGTAGACCGTTTTTCAGAACAACTGATTTCTGCCCGTAAGAAAGACACTGAACTTCCAATTGTCTGCCTCCTTAACACACCATCCTGTACCCTTGTCAACATATCCGACTCTGACTTGATGTAGTGATGCAGCAAAGATCAGTGCAAGCTGGAAGAACAACGAATCCTTTTCAGATTGGAGACCTTGCAGCCCTCCAGGCACAATATCTAATTCAATAATTTTCGGGCTGAACTTTCATATGTCATATCTCCCAAGCCCACACACCAGGCCTTGTTTTCATATAACCTGTCATTAGACACTAATGTTAGCCACTAACAGTCGCCATTAAAGGTTAAACACCCTCCCAACCAGATTTACATCCATTAAGATTTCTGTCCAACTCGTTTTTCTCTGTTTTTCGGTCTCGATTACCATTTATCACTTCCTACTAATCCCTCCCCACGACCCTACCTTCTGCACAACAACTGACATAATCCCACCTCCCATCCATTCTGAGGACGGGTTACCCGACGCGAAACGTTAACTCTGATTTCTCTTCACACCTGCTGACAGACCTGTTGAAGTTTTCCAGCAACTTCTGTTTAGTTTTGGTATATCTGACCAGTCATTTTATTCCCAATGCATATTTATCATGTCTCTCAGAATCCCCTTCACTTACACACCATTGCATCCGACGTCTATAGTTCCCTGTCTTTCCCCTGAGGCCATTTGAGAATAAGAATGTTCGAGCTTTTGCCATCTTCAAGTCCTCTTGCAACTCACCCGTGACTGCTGATGATGTCTCTTCTGGGCCATCACAACGTCCTCCCTAGCTTGATCAGATCTTGTTTATGAATTCTCAGACATCCAGCACTTCCTTTTCAGTGAAGTGGCCTCTTTTCAAAATATCCCTGCTTAGTTCTCTAATTTCTACATAATAGATCCTGACACAAAATATTCGTGTCAGATTTCACATATCTAGCAGGAATGGACTACAACGCAGTTGGAGTAGAGGAGTTTGAATCCTTGTGAGGAGTGTGAATGTAGGGTGATCAGGTACTTATGGACTCCGTCTTGAACAGTTAACTTTTGTGTTTTTTCACTTTTATAGGAAGGGTTGCAATCTTTTATATTTTGACTCTGTTTTCTATATTTTCTGCTTTGTACCATGGTTGTATGCACCAGTACCTTTGTATCTAGGATAGCGCCATAAGAGTCGAATTTTAATTTTTCAATTAACACCTCAGAGGACATGTAAAACCGAATACACCCAACTCTCCATCTGAATATTCTCACATCGATGGCTGATTGCGTTTTAAGGGGCCAAATCCACGCCATAGTAAGTCATGTGCAATCCTGGTCTCCTTCCTATCAGAAAGATGTTGTGAAACTTGAAAGGGTTCAGAAAAGATTTACAAGAATGTTGCCAGGGTTGGAAGATTTGAGCTATAGGGAGAGGCTGAACAGTCTGGGACTGTTTTCCCTGGAGCGTCGGAGGCTGAGGGGTGAGCTTATCGAGGTTTCCAAAATTATGAGGGCATGGATAGTATAAATAGAAAAAGTCTATTCCCTGGGGTCAGGGAGTCCAGAATGAGAGGGCATAGGTTTAAGGTAAGAGGGGAAAGACATAAAAGAGACGTAAGGTGCAACGTTTTCACACAGGGTGTGGTACGTGTATGGAATGAATTGCTAGAGGATGTGGTGGAGGCTGTTACAATAGCAACATTTAAGAGGCATTTGGATGGGTATATGAATAGGAAGGGTTTGGAAGGATATAGGCCGTGTACCGCCAGGTGGGACTAGATTGCGTGGGATATCTGGTCGGCATGGGTGGGTTGGAGCGAAGGGTCTGTTTCCATGCTATACATCTCTATGACTCTATGACAGAATGTGTCATTAATATTCTTGCAGAATCTGTTTGAATTCTCCTTACCTTTCTCTGTAAAACCGAGCTCATGTCAATTTTTGCACTCTGATTTTCCTTGTAAGCATAATCTTACACCAACTGCATTTCAGAACGGATTCACTGTTACTAACTTTCTATCCCTGGCGTTGGCCTCTTTATTTTCTTGGGCTAAGTTTCAATAACTTAAGGCAACCAAACGTTCCTTCTTCCGCCATCCTTGTCCTTCACACGAACAGGAAAATACTGTCTCTGTACTCCCATAACCTCTCATTTGGAAACATCACAATTGGCAGCCGTCCCTTTAACTTCAAGCACTCTCCTCAAATCAATTTGTAAAAGTTTCTCAAAATGCCATCAAAATTGACCTTTCAGGAATTCAAAACGTTAACATATGGATCAGCCTACCCGTTTCCTTATCTTTTCAAAAATTAATTGAATTATGGTACCTGGTGCTCAACGTTCCACGTTGAACATCTAACTCACTTGTTCTGCATTATTTCCAGAAAACCAAATACAGTTGAGGTCCGGAACAGATCGGCGATGATCGAATTGTACGGCAAAGTGAGGTTTCAGGATATAAATGGCCTACTCCTGAGGCTTAGTTTTTCATTTTTTGACTTTGGAATTTTACTGGCTGTTATTTTCTTGAAAATCCTCTTAGGAAATGTTGCAGAGAGATCAGCGTATCTTGTGAGCCACCTCGGGGTGGGGTACGGCGCCTCTACAGGAGGTGAATCTTGGGTCTGTAGCATGTTCAATAGATTGAGCACCAGTTACAGGGAGGCGCAACTGCATAAAGATAAAGGAGGGGACACTTTTATATCCAGCCTGTGTTGTTTTTTCACGACAATTGTCCGACCCACACCAAACTAAATGTGATTGACTTGATGAGTGAATGATTTCCTCTGTTGCTCTGGACCAGGTACAACGAACAAGTGGTAACCAGCTGCTACGTCTAGTTGCTTTGAGAGTCTGAATGGAACTTAGAGATACAGAAATCTGGAGCAGAAACACTTAGCCCCTATTACATCAGTACCAAGATTATGGCTGAACTGGTTGTGCATTGAACCAAACATTCCAGTCTGTACTCCATTTCACACAGACACAGACGCACAAGCAAGCATCTGTACGGGGTGCCAATGTGGAAGAACCGGGTCTAAATAATACCTGTACCCACAACAAAAGAAAGAAAATGTGATTGCCCAAATATGACTCTGCTCCTGGAAGTTATTGTGCTCAATCAATATGTTGACAATGGGATTTCCTCCAGGAACAGATGGATTTGACCAAATTTAGTTTGGTTCAGACAGTAGAGAAATTCCAATGATTCACCGACAGGGATCCTCTACGCGTGGTAAAGATGAGTGAAGTGTTTTTAGATCCACCACTTTTTTGTGAGGGGAAATAAGGAACGAGAGGGTGAGTCACCGGACATTCCTTCTCAGGCAGGTTCTATTTTCTCTCTCTTTGAGCTGAAACATACAATAATGTTACTCGATCACCAAATTGGAACATGCTATGGGGGTGGCGGGGGTAGCTCTTCCTGGGAAGCACTTTGGAATATTTGAATGTTCCCGTCCTGCGTTGTGGAATTACACAAAGAGCTGAATGACTCCATTCCATCCTTGTGTAAATATTGGATGTGGGGCGTGGGCTGAGTGTTCGCATCGTGTCTCATTTTCATGACTTTGAGTGGTTGAATGGGATCTTCCTCTTCCTGCAACGCTGTTGAGGTGCTTAGCCAGAAAAAAAACGCATTGATTGGATCAATTGGCCCCTTGCATCTGTTGCTCCATATATTTTGTAATCTGATTGTGACTGGACACCCGTTTTCCCCATTAATATTTTACCCAAATGCCAAAGGTTAGTTGATGTCAGCTTTGAATAGCTTCAATGACCCAATCTTCACTGTTCCCTGTGGAGGAGGACACGAGAGATGGCACAGGCCAAAGAATAAAGGCACATCCGTATGTCAATGGGGGACCATTTATGTTATAACTGTGTTAACCGCACACTGAAGCACGAACTCCTTTGAGACAAAAGAACAACACTGAGTAACAGACATGCACAGTTCAGGCCACCAAAACAATTCCACATTACCATTGACTCTACAATCAAATATTCAGCAGCCTTAAATGACTCTGGAGTCTCAGTACACATTTTAAGGTCTCATATAACAATAGAAACAAGAAACAGGAGCAGAATGTGGCCACTGTGCCAATAAGATCGCTTTGCTGTCCGATAATGGCTGCTCTATTTCTCAGCACCAGACTCCTCGCTTTTTCACAGAACGTTTAAATCCCTCATAATTCAACAATCTATGCATCTCTCTATTAAAATATTGCCGTTTTTGCATGACTCTGTAATTATGGTTATTTCTATGTGTGTCTGTGTTGGTCTATGTCATTAGGTGTGTAGCTTCATTGTAATGAAGGAGGATATTCCATCTGCTGCCTTAATTATCAGCTGCACCTGCAAACCAACTTAATTTGCTTTATGCACAAGGACACCCCAGGTTCTTCTGAAATGTAACATGCTGCATTTTTTCTCCATTTAAATCACAGTCCAGTTTGATATTTGTTATGAATGTGTAGGCTTGTACTATAGCTTTAAGAGTGCGTGAAACCTCGTAATGAATTACTGAAAGCACAGAGTGTGATGAACAATTTAAATCGTATCATTTTGACATGAAACAAATACCTGGAGCTGCGTTGCCATGGTATGCAACAAATTCGAATTTAGCCAGTCAGTTTAAAGTTGCCTCGTGAGACTAAAAGTCAATCGAATTTGAAGCTAAAAGTTTTGATGACATCAAACAAATGATACGGTTTGATGTTTTGCGGTATAAAATCAGTTATTCCGAACAATTGGAAGAACGCCAACGAGCAGGCAAGCACCAACTGACTGCCAGCAGAGTAGCACTCTGCAAGGCACCTGCCAATCAGAAATTTATGCTGCAGAAGACCGAAAAACTGAGTGAGAAAATCTACAGAGGAAAATCTCCAGACGAAAATCGACAAAGGAGAATCGACACAGCTGTCTGATTTTGAAACGCGATTTTGTTTTGTATATCTTATGCAATATTTTTACCAGGCCAGTATTTTAAGAGTGAGAGGTTAAAAAATAGATTTAAGAGGAAGCAGTTGTAAAAAGTGGTTGTCTGACGATCTCTTTTCGACTTAAAGGATAAAATTGTTAGTTTCTTTCTTTAAACAGTGAAATTTTGGATCGTTCTTTGCAACTCCAAATTGAACAGATTACGGTGCGAGGGAAGATTTTCTGTGTGCCTGATTTAAATTTACGAAGGGATTTACCCTGCCTTGTACAGAGTATCCTAACAAAATGGATGACTTCACATTGACAAACATTATCCTGCAGAGTACATCACAAAACTTTGGAAGTAAGAGAATTTGCAATAAAATTCATCAGAACATCTTCCAAAATGCTTAACTCGGAGAGTACTGGATGCAATTTCAGTGGAACAACAATTTAATATGCACTTTGTGTTAGGCATACTGCCGAAAAATAGAAAATTTTCAAATTACAGTTTATGCAATACCATTATTCCTCATAAGCCTGTTCCATTCTATGGTGCTTCAGAAGACTTACCTTTTCTCTAAAGCAGCCTATCGTGCAATTGTATGTGTGCCTGAGAGCATATGGCTTAATGGTTAATTAGAGTTTGTTCAAATAGAATTTAATTAGAGCTGTGCACTGCTGTCAGTCTAATTAGAGCTGTGCACTGCTTCCCTCCCCCCTTCTCTCTGTGATTTAGTCCTTGATGTCTTTCACCCTCTGCCACCACCTATTATGCAACGTGAGAAGACCAGCAGAAGGGGACTTTGCATCTCCTTAAACTGAGAATCAAACCTGTCTTGAATCTGCCTTTCACTCACACAAAAAAAACACTGACACTTACACAGACATGTGGACTCTACTGCAATGAATCTTGCTCCATGATGCGTTTGTCATTTTTTCACTCACCCAGTCTGCAGTGTGTCAGTAAGTATGTTACTTGAATGGCAGTATGCAATCATTTGATTGGTTTTAAGGGCAGTCTGCCAGTTTTTGCCTGACTGATAGCTTTGTGTATATCAGTATTTGAATTTTTCCGAGTGAAGTTCGATTCGAGTACAATTTCAATGCTTGCTGATAACAAAGCTGGGTGTTTGAACATTTCGTGGTCGGCAGTCTGGAAGAGTAACAGTGACTAGTTGGTGTAGTGTTCAGCCATATGGCAGATGAGGATCCAAGCAGAGTAATGTGTGATAATGCATTTTGAAGATTATATAAACAGATGCAAAGGGCCTCAAGTGATTTTCATTACAGATTATTGAAGCTGTCAGCACAATTGGGAGAGCAGTTAATATCATAGATTAGTCTCAGCATCTGAGTTGTTTCCAGGTGCATGTGTCGGACGGAGTGTCCGTTCTTCCTTCCTGGTTCGTGGTAGAGACGACGTCTTTCGAGCCCACCCTCCGACCCACCGAGTCTGTAGAGACTTCACTGTACCAGGTCGATACAAAAGGGAGATGGCATCAGGGCTAAGGCTTCTAAATGTGCCGAGGGAGACGGAACTAACAGTGGGATAAATGTGAGAATCGCCCTTCACTGAACATTGCTCCTTAATCAGTTGGTGGGATGTGGATATTTCATAATCTCCACACGAATCATCCCGGTCCTCTCCGGCTAGTGTCAGGGTCCTCTCTACACGGTGGGAAGAGGAAAGCTGAGGGAACGGATGTTTAACATTCTACCATCTGGCTTGGCTCTTTCTGACCTATGCTGGGCTATTTCTTCTGTAATGTGAGAAAGCGAATTTGGGAGTGCGTGACCCTGCTGTTAATGCTGGTGGAGGTGAGGACGAAAACGTTAGGGGTCAGGAGTGAATCAGTCCAAAATGTTGTACCCATGCAATGTTATTAGTTTGAGGTATAGCTGACGTGTGAGAAACAACGTGAGAGAGACAGAGATAGAGATAGGGAAGGTGCGGCATGAGTACTAAGAGCCTGAGCGTTTTTCGGGGGTACGTGCTGTAGCAAATATGCAGTGAGTGTGAGTGAACAGAGAAAATACAGTGATACTTATCCTGGCAGGGCGGGGAAGGTTATTGACGCTTGTCCTGTATTTCTAGACATTTCTTCAGACGGCAAATACTGCACTGAGCTGGATGGTAGCTCAGACCATGCTCTGTGGGTTTGGCGGTACGCCCCCTGTGGAAAGAGTATGCCCTCCTTTGTACTAACCTATCCACCAGGACTCTGTGCCTCTGTCGACAAAGCGAGGTGCAATTTCGTCTAATCTGGCATGGTCTTGGTAAACTGTGCAGGAGAGCTCCAAATGTAGAAAGCTTAAGTGTGTGACCAGTGATCACGGAATATCCAGGGGTATCTGGGTGGTAATGAGTACCTCCAGACATGATGGGTGTGACATTCGTGTTGACATTCAATCAGAGGGACAAAATGGAGATTGGGAGGTAGTTAATGAGGTGGGTATGACAAGACAGTACCAAGAAACTATCTCGGCCTCGAGCAGACAGTCCCTCCATCCCATTAAATGAAAATGACACAGAGACATACTATTATGAGATTCAACCCAATGAGTCGAAGACTCTGCTGACCCCAGCCCCCTTTAAAAAGCGCCAGAACAAAATACTCATCCTAAGATCGCCATCATCTGAACTCATGCCAATATCCCGTTCGCTCATCATTTCTGGGAATACTGAACCATATGGCAGGACGCAATCTAAATGTCTTAATTTCAGCATTCTGAAACCTGTGAACACATTCTTCCAAGACACTGTCTCTCAGTCTCCCCTCTCTGTCCATTTCGCAAACCCTTCCCATTTGTTTGTTTTTAAACGGATTCCCAGTCCTCACTCTCTGGCAGTTATATTCACACACAAATGATCATGATACAATGAAGCTATAAATTAATAGGAGCTGTGCATTCTGTCACTTTCAGCACGGGTTGCAAATTTCCCCACACTGGTCAGTGATCTAACAGTGTTACCGAACAATGTAAAGGGGTGGTTGATACAGCCTTACATGCTGGGTATATAACTGCTCCTGTGTTACAGATCAATCCATTGGTGTCCAGAAGGACATACAAAAATAAAACGTATGCGTTCTTGTAGGCCTCCAGACTTTTAGAGCCAGTTCCGCCGTTCAATAAGATGATGTCTGATAATTTTGTGGACGAGCTGCACTTACACCCGCTGTCACTGTAAATGTTAAATTGTGTAATGTTAAAAAAAACTATCTAACCTGAAAAAAACAGTTTACTGAACTGGCGTCAACTATTTGACTGGGCAAGGATTTCAACGTATTTACAACGCTCTGGATGAAGAAGTTCTTCTTCAATTCCGTCCGATCACTGCTCCCTCTATCCTTGAGGCTTTGCTGTCTTGTTCTAGTTTCACCTGCCAATGGAAACACCCTCTCCAGAGTCACAGAAACAAAGAGTCAGAGGAATGTGCAGCATGGAAACAAACCCTATGGTCCAACTCTCCATGCTGACAAGATATCCAAACCTAATATAGTTCCACCTGCCAGCACCTGGCCCATAAGCCTCTAAACCGTCCTGTTCATAAACTCATGCAGATGCTTTTTTTAAAGGTTGCAACTGGACTCGCCTCCGCCATTTCATCTGCCAGATCATTCCATACATGTACCACACTCTGAGTTGAAAAGTGCGCTCTGAGTTCTATTTTATATATTCCCCTCTCACCATAAACCTATGCCCTCTAGTTCAGTAACCCCCACACACATTTACTGCATCCGCTGCACCCAATGTGGCCTCCTCTATATTGGGGAGACAGGCTGCCTACTTTGGGAACGTTTCAGAGAACACCTCAGGGACACACGGACCAAGCAACACAACCACCCCGTGGCTCAACACTTCAACTCCCCCTCCCATTCCACCAACGACATGCAGGTCCTTAGACTCCGCCATCACCAGACCATTGCACCACGACGCTGGAGGAAGAGCACCTCATCTTCCGCCTAGGAAATCTCCAACCACAAGGGATGAATTCAGATTTCGCCAGTTTCCTCATTTCCCCTCCCCCCACCTTGTCTCAATCCCAACCCTCGAACTCAGCACCACCTTCCTAACCTGCAATCTTCTTCCTGAACTCTTCGCCCCCGACCACACTCCGGACTATCACCCTCACCTTATCAACCTCACCTTAGCCTCCTTCCAACTATCGTATTTCCAACGCCCCTCCCACAAGTCCCTCCGCCCTACCTTTTATCTTTGTTGTTTTGGCACGCTTTCCTCATTCCTGAAAAAGGGCTCATGCCCGAAATGTCGATTCTCCTGCTCCTTGTATGCTACGTGACCTGCTGCGCTTTTCCAGCAACACATTTTCAGCATAGGTTTACATAGTGGACCTGGATCTTTTCAGGCTTGGTGGTCCGAAGGGCCTGTTCCTGGCTTGTAAAGTTTCTTTATTCTTTGTTCGTATGTAGTGAGGTGAGGGATGGGCGGGGGGGGAGGGGGGAGGTACAGAAATAGAATGGAAATCAAAGCGAGTGAGAGAGGTAGAGAAAGTGAGATGTACAAATAGCGAGAGGTAGAGAGTTGGAGAGACAGAGGTAGAGATGAGAAGTACAGAAAGAAAGAGAGGTAACTTTAGAGAGAGCAAGAGGAAGAGAGAGAGGTGAAGAGAGAGAGATTTAGAGAGAGAGAGATAGGTAGGTAGGGAGAGAAAGAGAGACAGATAGGTCGAGAGAGATGTAGAAATAGCGAGGTAGAGAAAGCGAGGTAGAGAGGGATAGAGATTTAGAGAGGTAGATAAAGAGAGAAGCAGAGAGAGAGAGGTGGAGAGCGCGATAGAGAAGACATGTAAAGGTAGAGAGGGAGGCAAAGTGAGAGACAGAGATAAAGGAAAAGCTAGAGGTGGAGAGAAAGATTTTGAGAGATAGGTAGAGAGTTACGTAGATAAACAGTGACAGATAGGTGGAGAGAAAGGCAGAGAGAGCGAGGTAGATAGAGGTAGAGAGTGAGAGAGGTAGATGAAGAAAGCGCTGTAGAGAAGAGAGGTACAGATAGAGAGATAGTTAAAGTTAAAGAGAAATATGGAGGAAGAGAAAGTTATAGAGAGAGAGTTAGAGATTGGTGGGGAATAAAAAAGAAACAGAGAGGTAGATAGTGTTAGTCAGAGTGAGGTAGAGAAAGAGAGATAGAGAAAGGGAGGTATAGAGTTTGATAGAAAGTAAGGGAGGTAGATAAAGAGAGAGGTCGAGAGATAGTTAGAAAGAGGTGGAGATCGAGAGAGGTGGAGAAAGAGAATTGTAGGCGTAGATAAAGAGGTTGAGACTGAGTTAGAGAGAGACGTAGAGAGATAGAGAGAGCAAGGTAGAAAGTGACGTAGAGAGAGAGAGAGGGCAGTAGAGAGAGTGGTAGGGATAGAGAGAGGTAGAGAGAGTTAGAGAGAGACATAGAGAGAGAGAGACGCAAAGTTAGAGAAAGAGGTAGAGCTTAAGTTAGATCGAGGTGTAGAGAAGTAGAGAGGGCGAGAGAGGTAGAGAGAAGTGGAGAGAGAGGCAGAGACAGAGAGGAGGCGGAGAAGGACAAAGGTCGATAGAGAAGGAGAGAGTGAGATGACGAGAGAGAAGTACATGGAGACGGATAGAGAGGTAGAGGTAGAGAGAAAAGTAGAACGAGAGGGACATATACACAGAGGAAGGGAGAGCGAAGGAGGGAAAGAAGTAGAGAGAAAGGGAGGTAAAAAGAGAGATAGAGAGAGAGTTAGAGAGACAGGTAGAAAGAGAGAGGTTGACAAAGACAGTGGTCGAGTTAAGGAGAGGAAGCGAGATCGAGCGAGGTAGAGAGAGAGAGATAGAGAAAGACAGATGTAGAGATAACAATAGAGGCAGGGAGAGATAGAGAGAGAATGCAGTATATATAGAAATTGAGGTAGAGCAGTAGAGAGAGGAAAAGAGAGGTAGACAAAGAGAGACAGGTAGAGATTTTAATAAAGGTAGAGAGAGTTAAAAGAGATGTCGAGAGAGGTAAAGCTGGAGAGTGGGGTAGGGAGAGATGCAGAGAGGGAGAGAGGTGGAGAGAGTGGTAGATTGAAATACAGGTAGAGAAGACGAGAGAGAGAAAGGTAGAGATACAAAGAGAGAGAGGGAGAGCGACAGAGGCTGACCGAAAGAAGGAGAGAGAGAGGTAGAGATCAAGAGAGGGAGAGAGAAGGTTCGAGAGAGAGTCTGAGAGAGAGATATAGAGAGAGGTAGAGAGAGCTTGGGAAAGAGAGAGACAAAGAGGTAGAGCAAGAGAGGCAGAGAGAGAGAGAGTAAAAGAGAGAAGTAGAGATAGAGAGACCTAGTGATTGAGTTAGACAGAGAAGTATAGAAGTTGAGAGAGATATAGAGGGATAGAGAGATGGAAGAGAGAGAAGCCGATCGAGAGATTGAGAGAAAGACCGATAGACGTAGAGAGAGACGGTAGAGTTTCAGAGAGAGTCAGAGAGTGAGGTAAAGAGAGAGGCAGAGAAAAATTACAGTGACAGTTGGAGAGGATGAGATAGAGACAGAGAGAGAGGGGTAGAAAGAGAGTTTGGGAGAGAGGGAAAGAGAAAGAGGCAGAGTGCGAGCATTCGAAAGAGAGATAGAGAGATTAGATAGAGTGCTAGAGAGGAAGAGGTGCAGAGAGTTACTCGGAGAGCGGGGGAGAGAGAGTTAGAGAGAGAAGTAGGGAGAGCTAGGGAGATATAGAAATAGAGAGCTAGAGGTACAGGGAAACCGAGGGAGACAGAGAGATAGAGGGAGAGGTAGAGAGAGAGGGTAGAGGTAGAGAGAGATAGAGGCAGAGAGTGAGAGTCAGGCAGTTGGAGATAGAGATATATACAGGCAGAGGTGGAAAGAGAGTCATACCTAGGGAGACGAAGAGGGAGAATGTGTGAGACAGGGGAGAGAGAGAGAGAGAGAGCAGGGTAGAGGGCGAGCGAGACAGACGAAAAAAGCGAGATGGAAATTGAGAGTCAGACAGGGAGAGAGTGAGGGAGAGAGGGGGAGACAGACCTAGACAGAGGGAAAGAGAGAAAGCAACATTCAGACAGAGGGAAGGAGAGGGATAGAGTGTGGGACAAGGGGAGATAGAGGCAGTGGGCGGGGATAGAGAGAGAGGGAGTGGGAGAGAGAGAAAGAGAGATATGAGTGGAGAGAGAGACGAGGCTGGCAGAGAATTGGAATTATTATGGACTGGGAGGGTTTATAAAAAGTAAACAGTGCAGACTTCTTGACCTGATTTAGAAACTCACAGTGAATAAAAGCCAAAAGAATTACAGATGCTGTAATTCAGAAACAACAACCAGATGTTGCTGGAAAAGCTCAGCTGGTCTGGCAGCATTTATGAAGCGAAATCAGAGTTAACGTTTCGGATTCAATGACCTTTCTTCAGAAGTAATGGGAGGAAAATGTCGATTGATACGCAGGAGATAGATTGGGGGAAGGAGGAAAGAAGTAAATGATGGGTGCAAATAGAGTGAGAAGAACATTTGAATAAAGGAGTCGATAACGACCTTATTGGGAGGGTCAATAGATGTTAATCGGGACAGTTAGCAGCTAACCATAGTTAGTGTGTAATGGTAGTCTATATGGTAATAAGGCCTAGTGTGTTGTGTAGAGGGCTAGCATATGGGGGAGCTCAGGTCCTAAAATTAATAAACTCGTCATGGAGTATCAGTGCTGCAGGAATCCCAAGTGGAAAATGAAGTGTTGTTCTTCCAGCTTATGTTGATCTTCTTGGTACACTGCAGCAAAACCGAGAGAAATGTTGACCATGGAAAAGGCTGTTTTGAAGTGGCAGACAACTGGAAGCTCAGATTATTTTTTGTAGGGAGTTTTTCCACCATCTCCAACATGCTACCAATAGAAAAAAATCCCCTCACCTCCCTTGTCGAAAGTCCCTGGTCCACTTCTCTCTCACTTCGAACATCTCTCACCACCACTCCCTGTTTCACACTATTCCATACTTCGGTAAAACCCCTCCAGACTCACAAACCACCCTAAATCCATAAAGCCCCACCCAGCCTCAAAGGTTACACGCCTGTGGTGTTTTACTTTTACATTGATTATGTTTTAGTTCATTTTCCTCAAAACTGTTTTTTAAAAAAAACAAAAAAGAGCGAGGCGTTTTGAACCAGATTTCTGTGTGCTAAACTTTCGATGGCGCCGACGCTTGAAGAGCTCAGTTCAGTTCCTCAAATTATAAGCTGGTGCAGGTTTCTTTTTTGACATCATTAAAGGGGGAGTTGACTACCTCACTGTAGTCGTAATAGTTTAGGAATATGTACACCTAGGTAATGTTCTACGTATCTGAATGCAAACCCCACCATAGCAGATAATAGCATTTGAATTCAATAAAATCTCGAATGAAATGAATGATGACCAAGACACCACTGCCGATTCTTAGGAAATATTCATCTTTTGAACTAATGTCCTTTCAGGATGGAAACTGCCAACCTTACCTGACCTTGCCTACAGGCGACACCAAACTCACAGCAACACGTTAAGTCTCAGCTGCCCTCTGGGTAATTAGGGAGGAGCACTGAATAATGACCTGGCCACGGATACCCACCTTCTCTGAATTAATAGAAGAGTATTATTAATTGTAGTTAAGACCTTTTTTTAAAGCAGTTGTGTTCACACTATTATTCAAACAAACAAAAAGAACAATCGCCTTAATTGTTGGCACTGTAGACACCTCAATAATTAGTTGGAACTTGAGGAACAAATGTACAGAGACTTCGCAGATATATATGTCAGAATAATAAGGTCACAATAGTAGCTAATTTAATTTTCCAAACATTAACTGGAACGATCCTATTACAAAAGATTTGGTTGGTGAAGAATTTGTCAAATGAATTGAAGAAATATTTATTTATATATATTTTATGCTCCAATCAGAGAAGAAGCAAAATCTTAGCTTTCCTCTCATATTAAGACTGAGAAAGCTACTGAAATGATAAGAGGCGATCACTTTGGTTGTGATGGAATTGCAGGTCCCTTGTAGAAATATTTGCAAAATAGATAATTATCGGCGAGGTGTCTGATGACGGAGAGTGGCTACTGTTGTACCTTTGTTAAAGAAGACATGTAATGAGAAGCCTGGGAACTGTAACTAGTGAGTCTGACTTCAGTGGTAGTCCGCATGAGTTTGTCAGACTGTATCTCATAAAATAGATGGAGCTTTTTAAAGTTAGGTCACAAAAATGCAAATGGGCAATTGCAGTAGATATATTTTATTTTAATTTGGACTTTAGTAAATTTTTGACAAGGTTTTCCATGGTAGACTAATATATAAAGTTCGACCACATGGGATTCACGGGTAGCTGGCTAGCGGGATATAAAATTAGCTCAACTGTAGGTGACAGAGAGTAATAACGGAGGGTTGTATTTCAGACTGAAGGTCTGTGACCAGCCGTGTTCCACATGAATCGATGTTGGGTCCATTTTTGTTTGCCATTCGTGAACTGTAAATTATTGAGATGAAATATCAAATGCATGGTGCACAATTTGTGTGTGACGCCAAAATTGGTGTAAAAGTGACAGCAACAAAGATTATCTCTGACTACATAGGTATCTTGATCAATTGGGTGAAAGGGTTGAAGAGTTTGCAGATGGAGTTAATTTTGAATGAGTGCAAAATATTACGTTTTGATAGAATGAATAAGGATAAGATATTTACAATTAGAATTCGGGCCTCGATCAGGAATATACAGAGTAACCGCAATTACCGAGCGACGTCAGCAAAGAGCATTTTGTTTGGATTATCAAATGTTCAGTGAATTGAATGCAAGAAAACACGGTTTAGCACAAAATTGGGACCTTGCGATCGTACCAGGTTATCCAAAGTTCGGACAATCGAATGCTGGATAATTGAGTTTCCACTTTAGGACAAAGGCTATCAAGCTCACGTCAAATGTACACATGGTGGTTAAGAAGGTGTTTAACACACTTGCCTTGTTGTTCAGAGTTTTGATTAATGGAATTGGGATGGTATGTTGAGATGGTACAGGGTGTTGGTGAGTCATCTTCTGGAGAATTGTGTCCATGTTAGAAGACACTTTGGATTAGATTTGATTACTTACAGTGTGGAAACACGTCCACACCGACCCGCCGAACCGTAACCCACCCATACCCCTATATTGATCCCTTCACCCAACACTACTGGCAATTTAGCCGGGCCAATTCACCGGACCTACACATCTTTGTGATGAAAAATCACAAAGTCTGTTGCCTGAGGCGGGAATTGAACCCAGGTCCCTGGCGCTGTGAGACAGCAGTGCCAACCACCGTGCCATCCTCTAATATTAATAAATTGGAGCCTGTTTGTAGAGATTTACAAGGATGCTGATGGAAATGGATGGTTTGACTTATAGGGAGAGTCTGGAGAGGATGGAACTCTTTTTTTCACTGGAGCATAGGAGGTTGAGTGGTAACCATTTTAGACATTTAAATGATCATAATGTGTACAAGAAATGTGACAAGTCGGCGTTCGTCCCAGGGGATGGGGTGGTGGTGGTGGTGGGCACGATTAAAGTTGAGAGTGCATACTTTTAAGGTGATAGCAGAAAGGTTTTAAAAACACATCAGACTTTTTTTTTCTACACAGAGAGTGCTTTATGTATGGAATCAACGTCCAAAGGAAGTGTGAAATCAATTACAATTTCGCAGCAGCATGGTCACTCTGTCGTTCGCACAGCTGCCCCACTGAGCAAGGTACCCATATTCGATTCCATCCACAGGCTACAGTCTGCATAGAGTTTAAATCTTCTCTCCGTGTCTGTGTGGGTTTCTTCTTGGTGTTCCAGTTTGCTCCCAGAATCAAAAGTTGTAGTTTCCGTGGATTGACAGAGCTAAATTAGTTATAATGTTCAGGGATGTTTCGGTTAGATGCATTAGTCAGGGCGAGTAATGTTTCGGGGAATGGATCTGATTGGGATACATTCCGCAAGGTCGGTGTGGATCTATTGGGCCTAAGGGCCTGTTACCACACTGTGGGAATCTATGACAAAGACATTTGGACAGATACATCAATTGGAATTGTATGGATGATGTGGAGGCAGGTGGGATAAGCTTAGCTTGGAATTATGGTTGACATGGACTGGTTGGACTACAGGGTCTCTTTCCATGCTCGCCAGCTTTATGAAAGTAACGCACATTGTCTCTGTAAATTCGTCTATCCTCACAACTCTCTCTATCATTATCAGCTCTTTCAATCTCCTGTCTCAACATTATCTGTATAATTTCGCTCCAGTATCATAATTCTCCCTATTTATACTCTCCTCCAGCGTCACAAATGTTTGTGATATGTGCCTTCTTTAATTTCAGCCTTGAGGGTAGTCCACTTTTATTTCGGATTCTGTGGCCCTGAGATCCAGAGCCTCCTCCTTAACATCTCCGTCTCAGTTTCCGCTCAATATCTTAGACCAATCATTTGTCAACGATTTCAACATCACTTACTCTGAACTGGTTTCAAATTTGCCTTGTTATATTCTTATATTAAGTTGCTCAGAGGTTAACAGTGCAGAAAAAAAAGCCTGTTTAGTCCATTGAGTCTGTGCTAGTAAAGAAAACTACCACCTAACTATCCTAATCCATTTTCCAGTACATGATCCATAGTGTTATCTGTCTTGACATCACAACTGTGCACTTAAATACGTCTGTAATGTTGTTGAGAAATTTTTGTCTCCCACTCTAACAGACAGTGCGGTTTCTTGCATTTGTTTGCTGTAAGATGACATCAGCCACAGAAACACAGATGAGCTGTTTTTCTGTAAACAAGGGATCATACACACTTTGGAGAGAACGGGAGGGTGTCTGAGAAGGGGAACAGGAGCTTTACCAGAATGGTTCAAACGGAACGGGCGATTTTAGTCGCGTGCTTCGAATTATTTTTTCCCATTATTCGGTCATATGATATGGTGTTGATACATCTACCAATAGAATGATATCCATCTTCAATAGATGGACTCTCCCTCTCACCATCTCCCTTTGCCGAGGCTGTGGTAACCTTCAGGTTAATCACCACCAGTCACCTCTCCCTAATGATTGAGCAGCCGTACAGTCAGGCAGGACAATGCTGACGTTACCTTTTACATGGTGATGCCATTTTGCCTTGGTGGTGGAGAGAGGGAATGTTGAAGGTGGTGGCTATGACTGCACACAGACACAATGTTTTGTCCTGGAGGATGTTCACTTTCTTTAATTCTGTTTGGCGCTGCACTGATGCAGTTAAGAGGAGAACATTCCAACTGAATTCTAACATTTACCTAATATATCGCAAACAGATATTAGAAAATCATGGTTTGGAGAAACTGAGACTGTTCTCCATGTTGCTAGAGGAAATTGAAGGAAGCTGTGATCGAGGTGTTTACATTAAATTTGCATTGGAGTGATTAAACATAACCTCATCAGTTCATCATGAAATGACTACATATTGAAAATTTGGGGAGACATATTGAGAGAATGGTTTGATTCAAAGGAGAATTTTTATTTCGAAAATGGGAATGAGGTGGAAGACAAGATTTGCACACAACCCATCTGTCCATGTCGAGATGAATTGAGTAATTCTGTTAGAGTTTGCTTTACAATTACTGAGAATATCATCTGGAAGTCCACCTGGAATACTCTGCAATGTAAGTTAATCAAATCCGTCACTATAAACTCACGTTGGTAACTCATGCCATCCCCGACTCCTGGCCCAGGATGACTGTACAGATTACCCCTTATGGACGTCAGCTGTTAATTCAGGGGTAAATCTTTGTGGATTTCTAAGTGTTTCTACACTGGGACTTCATGCGACTATACAGAGCAGATTTAAGACACATGAGACAGAATGTTCCAAGAGTTACTGAGATATGGAGAGCAGGATTTGCTTCATTTTCTCTCCTTCCATGCTACCGCTGTGCCTCATTAATATGCCATGGCGTGTGAAAGGCTAATGCAGCTTGATGGGCAAGTTGTCTCCATTCTGAACAATGGGCACCAAGCTCCTCCCAGTCATTCCAAAGAGTATCGGTAAAAAGATAGGAACTGCGCATTCTCCCCACTATAAGTGCTCCCAAGAGAAGTTTTGAAGAAGGAGTGGAAATCTCCGAGAAAATGCCTAACAATAAACCTCGAAGAGGATTGCAGACAGTGTATGGAGCGATATTCATAGGAGAAGTGGGCAACAAGTTGGCAAATGGAGTATAATTATCGAAAAAGCGATTTTGTTCATTTTGAGGAGATAACTATAGAAGAGAGTTAAAAAGTGAAAACTGTAGAACGCTGCATCACAAAGGGACACGGACAATTGTGCAGGAAACACAGAAGGTTAGCACACAGCTGTAATGGGTAATCAGGAAGGGGAATGTGGTGTTGTTTCGTATTTGAGGAGGTTTTAAATAAAAGAGTTTGGACTATATACCAGAGAGCAACTGTGCAAAGTGCTGATGAAACCACACCTGGAGTAATGTGAGCGGTTTTGTTCCCTTTATTTAATGTAATACATCACTTTATCGGAGGCATGTCAGAGAAAATGCACTGGAATGATCCCTGGTTTGGACTGACTCTCCTTTTAGCAAAGGCTGAGCAATTTCAGAATCTACTCAAAGGAATTTGGAAAAATGAGAGATCATCTCATTGAAACATATAGGATTCTTTAAAGATTTGACAGGGTAAAGGCTGACAGGATGAGTCCCATCAAAGGAGAGTCTGGAACCAGATCCTGGCTCAGTTGCAGATTCATTTCTTCTGTATCAGATTCGTCAAGTTTAAGGCAACACAGGCAAACGTCATGCATTTCAGTAGCAATTGAGTTCGGGTGAGGTAGAGAAAAGTAACACTTTAGAGATTGGAATTCCTGGTGTTCGTGAATGTGTAGATGTCTGATCAGAAGGTCACCTCGGGGACAGTTATGAGAGCAATATTGTGAAGATTATCGTTCTGCCACAGACCGTTCACAGTAAGAGGGAGGGGCTCAGCAGTCAGGAAAAGTAATTTGTAATAGCAAATGAAGGCAACGGGTTCAGCCATTGCAATACTTCAATGGAGGAAATTTGAGCTAATCAAGTAGTGAAAACATGGTAAGTATTTTGACAACTGAGCAATGGAGAGGGGTGATGGTGAGGTATAACTGGGCATTGTCAGTGCCTGTGTGAAACCTAACAGTGCTTTTGGGCCATGCCACATCCTGGTATTTTTCGTAGGTGAGAAATATGAGAGGCCAATGATAGATCATTCAGGGACAAAAAAAAACAAGAAATTCAGAATGGAAAGGAAGCGTGGAGATGGAGCCGGGCTTTTGACTGACAATGCTGTTGAATATTGTCTTTTAGCAGAGAAGGTAAGAAGATCAGAACCAGAAAAGATAGGAGAAAGAAGAAGGAAGAATATGTGAATGACAAGGAACTGTGGCAAGGGGGAGGAGACATACCGTCGGAATGTCTGTATTTAGTGAGATGAGGGTAAAGGGTCGAGATGAGCTCTACTAAGGCTTGACAAGAGATTGGAGAATGATATCATTTTAAGACAAAAACCTGGAGAATCAAGTGAGGCAGTTGGCTCGGTGGGCTGGTGGAAGGGATGGAAACAGAATTGGCAGCTGATCGGATTGTCTCAATCTTAGTGACAGATTCACTCAATGTACTCCTCACTGTTCATGTTGGAGGGATGATGAAGGAGATAGGATGGTGGACAGTGGTTTGGAAATAAACAAAAAAGCTAGACCCTTATTCATGTTTTTTTTTTCTTCACGGGATGAGGGTATTGCTGACTGCCTTTATTTATTGCCCATTCTTAATTGCACGGAGGCAGTTCAGACTCAATCACAATGCTATGGATCTGGAGTCACGTGTAGTCCAGACCAGCTAATGATGTCAGTGTCCTTCTCTAAAGTGCTTTGGTGAACCAGATAAGTTTTTCGCTAGACTTGGCAATGGTTTTGTGTTTTTTGTTAGATTGGTTATTACTGATATTTACGGAATTCAAATTGGCGTGGCGGGATTTGAACCTTGGTGTAAAGTGGTTAATGTGGGTCTCTCGATGAACAGTCCAGCCAGAGCACGACTGGGCCTTAGCCTCACCCATTAAGAAGAACCAATATGTATTTAATTTTATACAGACAATTAAACCGTGCAAGTGAGTCCGGGAAAGGATCCTATCTTGGCAGATGATGGAATCCGATTTTAATTATAAAAAAAAACTGGAATAAGAATCTATTGAGCTTAATGGAACCATTGTCAATGGGAGAAAAAAAAAAACACCTAACATATTCAGGAAAAGAGACCTGCCAACCCGACAGTGGCCGAGTAAGCTACTCATTGTACTAATCACAGAAAAGTCTCAACAAAGGAATATAACTGGATGGAACAAATGACATCTAAAAAGGCACCAGAAAATGCAACAGCCCTCTCGGCCCTGTAAAATCCTCCTCATTCGCAACTGGAGGCAAGTACCAAGATGGTGACAGTTGTCTCACAGACTAGTCACGGCACAGCCTGATATATTTATTCTCACAGAATCGTAACTTACAGACAATTACCAGACCCCATCATCACCATCCGTAGATATGTCCTGTCCCACCAGCAGGACAGACCAGGCAGAGGTTGGCAGCTCACTGGTGTACAGACAGGAAGGATTTGCGCTGGAAGTACTCAGCATTGACTCTGGAACACAGGAAGTCTCAAGGCTCCTATTGATTACTACATACCATCTCATCTTGGCTGATGATTCAGTGCCCGTCCTTGTTGAACAACACTTGGAGGAAGCTCCGAGAGTGCAAATTGTGCCAAACATGCTCTGGGAACAGGATTTCAACATCCACCATCAACAGTATCTCAGCAGCAGGATTACTGACTGAGCTGGCCGGGTCCGAAACAACTTCCTCCCCGCTTCACTGGTGCATACATGTCAATGACACACAGGAGCTGGTCCTTGAATAAGCTCTACATTTCAACTGTGCCTATCCCGGCAATTTCCTTCCATAACTTATGTACTCTAAATCTTGCCTAATCCGATCATCATTGCATTTCCCCTAGCTGTAACTTATGCCTGCGTTAGATGCATGTCCTTTTCCATTACTAATTTTAATATAACCGATTTGGGGTCACTATTAACAAAGTGCTCACCAACCTCTGAATCGATCAAGAAGCTGGTTTCCTTACCCAATACGAAATCTAACGTGGCTTCGCCTCTTGTTGACCTATCGACATACTGTGGCGGAAGTGAGGACTGCAGATGCTGGAAATTTGAAGTCGAGCAAGTGGCGCTGAAAAAAACAGAGCATGTCAGGCAGCAGCTGAGGAGCAGGACAATCGATTTCTGGGGCAAAAACCATTTTTCAGGAATAAGGCTGGGAGCCTTGGAGGTGGAGAGATCATTGGGAGGGGTGGAGTTGGGGTGGAAGGCAGCTGAGAATGCAGTTGGAGGTAATGGTGATAGGTCGGAGAGGACAGGGAGCAGATAAGTGGCAAGGAAGATGACCAGGTGGGATATGTCATGAGCGCGGGGCTGACCTTGAAGGTTGGAATTAGGTTCGGGATGGGGGGGAAGGGGAAGTGAGGAAAATGGTGAAATTCACACTGGTGCTAAGATATTGGAGGGTCCTGAGGCGAAAGATGAAGCGCTCTTCCTCCACTCATGAGGTGATATGGGAGTGGCGATGGAGGAGGCCCAGGGTCTGCCGGCCTTCGGCGGAGTGAAAGAGGAGTTGAAGTTTTTGCTTACAGGGTGCTGAGGTTAGTTGGTGTAAGTGTCCCAGAGATACTCTCTGAAGCTCTCTGTGCGTCGGCGTCCTGTCTCCCATTGTAGAGGTGACCGCATCGGGACAAACGAACACAGTAAACATCGTTTGCAGAAGCGCAGGTCAACTTTGGTGGATGTGGCAGTCTCTGTTGTGGCCTTGGTCAGAAGTAAGGCATGGGGGTTGGGTGGGGGGGGCTTGTGGGACCAGGTTTTCCAATGGCTGCAGTACCATGAGGTTGAAAGCTGTGTTTTGGAGATTCCCTGAGGTGATGAGGTTCTGACCTGTCTGGGAGCTGATTGTATAGTGATGGGCGGCGTGGTTGTGGTCGAGGGGTCGGAAGGTCTAGGTGCCTTCAAGTTGACGCCTAGCTTCAGCGGGGTAAAGGTCAGTGTGCCAAACAACAACTGCACAACACTTCTCCCCTGGTTTGATGGTGAAGTTGGCGTTAGAGCACAATGATTGTAAAGCTGAGCATTGTGCAGGTGAGAGGTTGGGGGGAGGGAGGGCGGCGCACAGTTTGAGGTGGTCAATGTCTCGTCGACAATTGGAAATAATGAGGTCGAGGGCAAGAAACAGACCGGCACGGTGTGTCCCATTGGATGGGGTGCTTTGCAAGTGGACAAAGGAGTCCTCGGAAGTTGGTAGGAGTCTTCATGGAAAAAGGCAAGCTCGGAGTTGGAGGCGGCTGAAGAAGAGTTCGATGTCACAATGTTGAATTTGTTGATCCAGAAGTGGAGGGGGATGAAGATAAGGCCTTTGCTGAGGACTGATCGTTGGTCCTCAGTGAGGGGAGGTCCGGGGGGATGGTGAAAGCTCGGCAGGGCTGGGAGCTAAGTCCTGGTGTATGTGTGAATCTCGGATTGGGGGAGGAGACTTTAACTGGAGTAGGCATAGTCATGGTGGGATCAGAGTGATGTTATTCACCGAGGTGACGCTCAACGTTGGCGTTGGCGAGGAGGACGGGGTGACTTTGGGATCCGTTGGCGGTGTTTCGACAGCATTCAGGTGAGTAGCGTCTGTGGGGGCAGAAATGTTTGCGACGACGGAAGTTGCGGGGTTGAAGTGGCAGAATATGTAGAGTAGGTGATGACGTAGAGGGTGGAAGTGGCGAAACATGTAGCATAATTGATGGCTGTGACAGCGACTAAAAAGGGGGAAGAAGTTACAGAACGAATGTCGTGAGGGATGTCAGAGGAGGTGGAAGTGACTGCAGTGGTGGGAACAGTGTGGGCAGAAGTGTTGTTCCGTTGGGCCTTCTGTCAGTTTTGGTAGCAGCAGATCTCATATCCACTGCGATGGCTGTAGTCTGGCCGGCGGTGGTGGAGTATGTATGATCAGCCTTGGCTATGGCCTATCGGATGGGGGTACAGAAATGACGTAATCGCTCACTGCAGTGATAATGTCTGGCACGACCTCATTGCTGATGGCGGCCGAGCAGTCTCAGAGAATGTTTGCTTCACTTACAGTTTGGATGTCCAATATGAGGTATAAAAACATTTTTTAAGTCTGTGTACTCTTCTAAGGATGTCATACAGTAGGGGTCCTTTGCAGTTCTGAGAACACAGTCTTCAGTTGATTGCACAGAGATTAGTTGGCGGCCCGTGGCTATGAGTGTGGAGCGGACGACAAGGAAAGAGAACCGTTTCTGGATCGTTTGAATTTGTGGTTTATATTAGTTTTCCTGTTAAGATACAAGTTGTGTTGGTCTGTATGTGGTCCGGATCCCATATGGGATCAGTTGGTTCTGTGGCCAGGCACTGAGGAAGAAAACGTCGCTGTGGTGGCAAGTCTCTTTGAGGAAGTGTCTGAATAGCTTCAGGGCAGAGAATGTGACCTGGGGTTTGCAGTGAGATACTGTCTATACATTGTGTTAGGAGACTCTTCGGCAAGCTTTGGACAAAACCTGACTGTTGTATTCTCAGTCAATATTTGGAAAGTTAAATGTCCCCATAACAACTACCCTGGCTCTCTCGCTTTTATCGAGGATCATCTTTGTTATCCTCCGCCGCATCTGCTCCCAGGTGGACCAGTTCCAATACCGGACAGCCGAGATGGCCTCCTTCTTCAAGGACCGCAGGTTCCCCCCAGACGTGATCGACGATACCCTCCACCGCATCTCCTCCACTTCCCGCTCCTCCGCCGTTGAGCCCCGCCCCTCCAACCGCCACCAGGACAGAACCCCACTGGTTCTCACCTACCACCCCACCAACCTCCGTATACAGCGCATCATCCGCGGTCATTTCCGCCACCTCCAAACGGATCCCACCACCAGGGATATATTTCCCTCCCCTCCACTATCAGGGTTCTGAAAAGACCACTCCCTCCGTGACTCCCTCGTCAGGTCCACACCCTCCACCAACCCAACCTCCACTCCTGCCACCTTCCACTGCAACAACAAGAAATGCCAAACCTGCGCCCACACCTCCGCCCTTACTTCTCTCCAAGGCCCCAAGGGATCCTTCCATATCCCCCACGAATTCACCTGCACCTCCACACCCATCATCTATTGCATCCGCTGCACCCGATGTGGCCTCCTCTATATTGGGGAGACAGGCCGCCTACTTGGGGAACGCTTCAGAGAACACCTCTGGGGCGTCCGGACCAACCAACCCAACCACCCCATGGCTCCATACTTTAACTCCCCTACCACTCCACCAAGGACATACCGGTCCTTGGACTCCTTCATCGCCAGAACATGACAACACGACGGTTGGAGGAAGAGCGCCTCATCTTCCGCCTGGCAACTCTCCATCCACAAGGGATGAACTCAGATTTCTCCAGTTTCCTGATTTCCCCTCCCCCCACCTTGTTTCAGATACAGGGTTCAGACCTTTAGATCCTTAATTGCGAATATTTACTGGATTCAAATTTCACCACATGCCATTGCGAGATTCGAACCCGTGTTTTAAGGCCATTATCAGGATCTCTCGATGAACGTTTTAGCAACAGAACCACGTGTTCGTCACCTAACCAGTTCTCACTCGGACAGTGTTCACTGTGCTGACTGACCAGGTATCGATGGTCAGTCTTATGGAGAGGCTTACTAGGCTAGGTCTACACTCGAAGGAATTCAGAAGAACGAGAGGAGAGCAAATTGAATCAAGTAAATTTCTTAGAGGACTTGACAGGACATTTAGGGAAAAATTGTTTCCATTGGGTAGAGTTTGTGATCATGGATGAGTGGCCGCACAATTCAATCAAAGAAAGGGTAAAAAAAAAATATTTTCTCAGGTTCTCTGTGTAGAAAAGGACGACAACCATCCATTGGTTTGACTCGCCAGTGAGACTGCGGGTGCATCATATGTTTTGTCAGACTGTTAACATCAAAACACTTTTCATATTATTTATTCTCTGCCTGGGTGCAATGTTTACATGTGATGGTGGAGGAAAATTCTGCAGTAAATTCTGATCAGATGAACGCGTGGCAAGGAAAGTGAAGGGAACATGCCCGATCTTGCATTTATGTTGTGTTCCTCTCTGACCTAAACGTCGAAAAGGCAGCATATAAGACTCGAAAACATCTGAGCTTCTTTCAAGAAAGATGTCTGCTCAAAAATTTTGGCTCTGTTTGTGTGGGCCAACACAACTGAGCCTTGACCCTCTGTCTTCTAAAAGTCACCTGAATAAAACTGATTAACCCTGACAAACATCGAACTTCCATATCTTAATATTTATTCAGTTCAATGTTTTAATGTCGTGACAGTGGGCAATCAGCAAATTAGCAAGGTACATTCAGGGCCTTCTTACCTCAAAGGTGTAACTTCTGTGTAGGCCTTTAGTCAGTGCACAGATGAAGGACCGTGTGCAGTTCTCGACACCACAGATGTGGAGTCTTCACAGAGGCTGCAAATGAGATTTATCAGGACCTTACGTGGATTTGAATGGATTACCTACAAGAAAGGTTGAACCAAATTGGATTATTCTTCCGAGAGAGGGTGAGTCTCTGGAATCTCGAACTCGAAGCATATGAACTTCTTAGAGGAGCGGATAAAGAAGATAGTTGGAGTCTTTTGTTACAAGGTGGAAGTATCTTCATTAGGGTGCAATTCGGTTTGAAAGAGAGTGGGGAGACATTTCAAGGAAACGGACAATTATTTTTACGTGAAGTGTGGTAGGTGACTGAAATACCCCGTCAGAAATTTGGAGGTAGCAGTTACTTGAGCAATTGTAAGAGGCATTTCGACAGACACGTGAACAATCTAGCTACAGAAAGTTACACACAATGTAAAGGCGGATTGATTCGATTTGAATGGTGTCATGGCCGCACAGACATGATGAGTCAAAGAGCTTGTCCTGTGTTGTACTGTTTTGTGGATCAGTTTATCTTTGAAGAGAGGTTGGTAAGTCACGTGTTGTTTTCTTTGGGACAGAGAACTTTGAGACAGGACATATTGAGTTATATAATTTTATGAGAGGTAAGGGACAAGAAACAGAAATCAGCTGCTACCCTCCGTCGGAGTATGCAGAATAAGGGGCACAATTTGAAAATGAAAAGCTTATTGAGTGAGCTGGGGAAAAACGTTTCTGGTCGAGGGCGATGGCGGTGCAGGAGGGTAGTTGTGGTGGAAAATCATACAACATGTAAAAATATTTGAATGAGCAAGTATTATAACATTAAAGGAATGGACCAAATTTTGGAAAGTGATGCAGTTGTAGATTTCGAGAAACAATTCATGGACTGGACTCGATGGGGCAAAAGGCCTCTTCTGTACGCTCTAATTCTTTGAGTCAGTTGTCGATCTCCCACAAGGTAAAACCTTACACGAAAGTTGGTGTTTCATTCTGCACTCTTCCTTTGGGGGACGTGTAATACAGGCAAATAGCAGTTGTACAGAACAATGAGAATCTCTGCTGCCTCGTGCTCTGTGCTCAAAGACTGGAAATAAAATTGGCTCCACACTGATATGTTGCAGGAGAGAAAATGTACCCTTCTTGACGGGTTGCTAACAATTGTGGTCCAGTAGCATTAATTCTTATCGACAGTGTTCCAAAATATTGGGAAGTATTGAACAAAATTAACTGACATCAGGATGTGAATGAAACAACACGTGTGCAGAATGCATAAAAATATACAAACAACACGGAGCTGAGGGAGAAGCCACCAGGAATCATCTATAAAGTCACACAAACGAAGAACATAAATAGGCCACTCAATCCTTGGAAACCACTGCCCAAAAATTCAAAAAGATCATGGCATTTCCAATTTTCTTATCGACCTTGGATTTCGCCTGGTAATCTTTCAGCTCCATCGTCATCAAACATCTGTCTCAATTGTCCTTAACCTAGTGAGATATAATAGAATCATAGCATGTGGAAGGAAGCTAATCAGGCCATCAAATCAGGAACGATCCTCTGAAGGGTTCCTGAAACAAAACCCAGATGTGTTCCTTTCACATGACCCTTCATTATCATGGATAACTATGCTAACCTGCACACTATGAAATATTTCACATGACCCGTTCCCCTTAGCAGCATATCGCTAGGGTATGGGAGGAAATCAGAGCAGCTGGCGGAAGCCTACGTTGACAGGGAAAAATATGTGCTTCCATGTCGGCACTCGTCTGGGACACAGACGTTGGTAGAGGTATTGAACATGCTGTGTGCGAGTGTTTAAGGCATGTAAATAATTCTCTTTCAATAAAGTAAGGACTTCAGATTTTGGAGATCACAGAAAAGAGTGTGGTGCTGCAAAAGCGCAGCAGTCAGGCAGTATCCCAGGAGCAGGAAAATCCATGTCACGGACATAAGTCCTTCATCCCTTTGATATAAAAACCAACGTTTAATTTGTTACTCAATGGTGACGACAGTGGAGTAGGTCTGCTATCCCGCATAGTGTTAGAGAAGGTCAATATTAAAGAGAGTGCTCTGGGTTTGAAGTCACACTCAATACGAGAGCAGGTTATTGACAACCGCAGTGCTATGGGTTTGCAGTCTCCTGCACAGCGAAAGCAGCTAAGTGGTATAAACAGAGCTGCATGTCTGGTTTTACATTTCGACACTGTTATGAACCTGGCCATCCACCCTCAAAATATTTTAAGAAGACCCTCAGTTTTTCTTACTGTAAAGGCAAATGTAATGTGATTATTCCAGGTGTGATGCAGCTGTTCAAACCAGGTGAAACACAAACAAAAGAAAGCAAGATTTGAAAGCCCTAACGAATCATTATCGCAACTTACCAAAAGAAATGTTCCAATTCTCGCAACATCCCATGAACATCCCCTTTGCAAAAGTGAATTCAAACACAGGTTCTTTCAGGCATGAGGAGACAATGTTCACAGAGATTTCCAACAGAAGACCATTTAGGACCCATCTGCTGAAGCTAGGAACCTTTCCACACTGCCGCAGCTTCTTACTGTTGCAACTGAATAGAACTAGAAAAAATCGAGAACTGGAAGAACTGGCCACTCCATTGCCATTACTAAACTTGGCTCTTACATGAACCTGTTAGGACTTCTTTCTTTACGGCCACGCAGTAAAAAAAAACAGAACAATAAGCTACATATTTGTGGAAGTTACAGCATCGTTGGTAATTTCCCCTTAAAAATTACCAAACAAGATACAAAGATAGCTTCATTTTA
Source organism: Hemiscyllium ocellatum (assembly GCF_020745735.1). Taxonomy (NCBI): domain Eukaryota; kingdom Metazoa; phylum Chordata; class Chondrichthyes; order Orectolobiformes; family Hemiscylliidae; genus Hemiscyllium; species Hemiscyllium ocellatum. The sequence continues at coordinate 873,501 of NW_026867606.1, forward strand.
AATCTCATGCTTTTTATTATTTTCGTACAATGCGTTTACATTACAGCGACTATAAACACGCAAACTGTATCACCGCTACCTCGTGCTCACACAAGGAAGTTGAACACTTCATCAACATCACTTACACCTTGCACCCCGACCTGAAATTCACCTCGACCATTTCAGACACTTACGTCCCCTTCCTGGACATCTCCACCTCCATCGCCATCGCTGAAGATCAACTAATCATGTACCACTCCTACAATCCGGCAGACACCTCAGATACCTTGTCGACGCCTCCTCCCATCTCGCATCCTGTAATAAATAAATCCATCATTCCCAATTCCTCTGCCTCTGCCACATCTGTTCCCAGGATGTCCAATTTCACCATACAAAATTACAGATGGCCTCCTTCTTCAAAGATCGCACTTTCCCATCCCATGCGGTCGATTATGCCCTCTAGCGCCTCTTCTCAACTTCACACCTCCATTATTGAACTCCATCCATCCTAAGTGAAAAATTACAGAACACCTCTCGTCCTCAACTTGCACCACACCGACCTCCGTTTACGTTGCATCATCCTCCACCACTTCTGCCACCTGCAATCAGCCGCCAACACTGGGGATATGTTACCCTTCCTACACCTATCAGCATTTCAGAAAGGCCATCTCCTTTTCAGATACACACCCATCTCCTGACCTCAACCTTCACCCGGCACTTTTCCCTGCTACTGCAGGAATTGTAAAGCCTGTGCAAACACCTCCCCCCTTACCTCTGTCGAAGGCTGAAAAGTAACCTTCCACATCCGAAAGAATTTTACCTGTACCTCCACAATTGTCATCTACTATATCTATTGCAGCCAATTTGGCCCCCTCTACATTGGTGAGACAGGATGCCAAATTAAGGATAACTTCGGAGAACATCCCTGGGAAACCGCAACAACCATCCCCACCATCCCGTGGATGAACACTTTGACTCCCTCTCCCACTCCAGCAAGGCCATTCAGGTCAAGGGTCTCTTCCATCGCAAAACACTAACCACCCACTACCTTGAGGAAAGATGCCTCATCTTCTTCCTTGGGACCCTGCAACCACACTGAATTAATGTGCATTTCATCGGTTTCTTCATTTACCCTCCCCCAAATTATCCCAGTCCCAATCCCCCAACTCAACACCGCCCTCCTGACCTTTCCATCTTCTTTCTCTACTATCTGCTCCACCCTCCTCTACAACTGACGATCACCTCCCCCCACCTTCGCCTAGCTATTTCATTCTCAGCTACCTGCCCCCCACACCCCACCCTCCTCCCATTTGTCTGTCAGCCCCCGGACCATTTCTGATGAAGTGTTTATGCCCAAAACATCGATTCTCCTGCGTCTCGTTTGTTGCTGTGTTTTCCAGCACCATACTCTTGACTTTGATCTCCAACATCTGTCGTACTGACTTTCTCTTACATTATAGATCAGTCTTTTTAGTATTGCCATCGTTTGTTCGTCCAGGTCTGGCCAATAAGTCGCCATTGCATTTAATTGCATATCTTGCTAAGTGCCTCATTTTTGTATTGATTGGTAGGAATATCATTCTCCATCTCAACAGTCGAGAATGTTTGTGCTTAAATTACTCCATGAGATGCTTGTACTTTATGATCAGTATATATGATTGTCTCAGATACATGACTGGCAACATAAGTGTTTAAATTTCTTAACGCCAATCCCAAGATCAAAGTCTCCTTCTCAATTGTTGAATCTTTCTGATGACTACTTTCAATTTCCTGGTGATAAAAAAAATCCATAGAGCTTTCGATCTTCTCATGGTCTGTTGAAAAGTGTAACTCTGACAGCTATGTCACTTGCATCGGCGGGCACCTTAATGGCTTAACATCATTCATTGTGGCTAATGCTGGGGCAGTGTTTAATACAGCTTTCCGGCTGTGAAATCCCACTGGCAGCTTGCCTCCCACTGAAATTTCTTGCATTTTATTTAGCAATTCCGTGAGCGCAGCAGCCAAGCTGCAAACATTCATTCCGAAAATGTGATAAAACCCACTCAGTCTCAGGAATCAAAATACATCTATCTTCGTCGAAGGTATGGGAAACTCTCCAATAACTTTTATTTTCACATTCCGTTTGGCTGTCAGTCCAGGTCCAATCCAGGATCTGTGGCCCAAGATGTGATTCAGACTTTGGCGAATTAGTTCTGGACCAGGTTTATCAGCAAGCCTGCCTTCCAAAGGCAGTCGAATAATTCTGATAAATCATGTAAATATTCCTTCCACGTGTAACTGAAATTCACTGGGTTGTTGATGTCTACAGACAGCTGGGTAATATAGAAATGACTTTATTCAGCCGTCTTTATAATGTGTCTGGTGTATTTTTCATACGGAATGACATGAGTTCAAATTGATACTGTTCACTTTTTGTTACAAAAGCCGAGATCGTCTTCGCTCTTTTGGATACGTGCCAGTATCCTCTCAAATAGGCGAATTGTAATTAACCTTTGGCTCTTCCGCCTTCTTAGTACAGTGTTCCAAACTGGTATGGATATGAAGGAGATTTTGTAACTGCATTGACTTTGTGTGACTCTGCACATAAATGATGTATACCATTTCGTTTGACATCATTGCTCTAGGTAAGCTCTAATTACTGCCACAGATTTCGAGAATGTTGCTTTGGACTTATGTTCAAATTCTTTTTGAAACTATGACAAATTGAGAGCATTAAGTTTAGAATAATACTGCTTAATTTGAACAGCATTTTCTATGCCAACATGATGCATAATTATTTTTGTACTTCTCGGCTTATATCCACATACCTCCCCCGATGATAAGAAAAACATCTTTGAGATCATTTCAATTTTTCTCTGGAAAGTAACACAATTATTAATACCAGGATGTGAGAACTTGCTCATTGTCCAATTTAATTCAAGGAATGTTGAAATCAGAATCCTCTGGAAGTGATTACTCACTCTGTGTTGTAATCAGTAATGCATTTTTGTCTTCTTCCTTTCCCTGTCAAAATGCCTTTTGAGCATATTCACGTGATGTACGCTGAGAGCTTTCTTTTTGTCTAGAGCCTGTATCAAACATTTCACCCCACTGAATGTCATTTCTACTTGATAAGGTGCACCAAATGTTGCTTTGAATGATTCAACTATCACTGGAAGTAACACAAAACGTTTGCCCCCTTTCGCAAAAGTGTGAGTTTTTCATTTCTTTTGTGCTTCCGGTTTCATGTCATGTGATTTTTGAGTGTTATCCAGCAAAGTCCCCTCCTGCTTGCAATTCGTCCTTGAAATTTGGCACATAATTCAAGTATGTAGTCTCTGAATTCTTACTCACCACTTTCTGTTTCATCAATTTTAGTGATCCGCTCACATCGTACCCACAATAATTCAAATGGACTGAATTTGCCCAGTTACATTGATGCATCTGTAATGGTAAGAAAAGTACAAATGGAATTATTTTATTCCAAAATCTAGGTAGTCTTGGCGATTAGCCCTTAACATGGTCTTTAATGTCAGATGTCAACGTTTCCAACACTCACTGCGATACTGGATGTTATGCATTGAATTTGAATGATTTCATTCCTCAACTCTCCATAACTTCCTTGAATACTTTTCGATGTGAAAGTTGAACATTGATCTGTTTGTATCTGTGTGTGTTGTCCATATCGACTGAGAAATTTGAGCAGCTATTCTACATTTTTTTCAGCTCTCAGATTGTATACTGGAGTGGCCTGTGAAAACCTTGCGGCCATATTCATTATTGGCAAGATATATTGATGCCAAATTTTGTCTCAGTAAAGGCTCCCAGAAAATCATTTAATACTTTACTAAATCGTACCTCAAATGCAGGACTGGATATTAAATTTGCGGGTTTTATTCATTCCTGCAGTTTTCCACCTGACACGTGACATGCTTGGCAAAATTCAACTATAGGCTTGTGCGTTCAAGCCATGAGAAATATGTGTTTGCATTTTAGTTTGTTTTCCTTAACCCGAAATGCTAATTCAAACTCTGCTCACAGCACCTCCTTTCTATAACCTACTGATAATACGACTTGATGAACTTTTGCCCATTTCTGAAATGTCCGGATTCGTGATGTTCTCCATTTCCTCATTAAGACTTCAGTTTAAGACTGTAGTACTCCGGAAGAGACTGGGATTCTTCTACCATATACTTTAAAAAAATACAATTGCTTCTCTGAGCTAAAAATATCTACTTTGTTCTCCATCTGTTCCTGTTCTGGCTCGATCAATTAATGAAACATGATTTTGATAATTCTACCTCAACCTCCTTATTGGCATACTTTAATTTATCCTCCAATTTCAGCTGGTGTCATTGTAACCTCGTTACGACACAGTGAAGAAAAATCCCAGCCTATGCATCTCGTAATGCCTCAGTTGCCTGATTTTCCACTAGCTTTTCAACAATGTTACTCAGTACGAATTATGTACCTGAAGCCGAGAATTCTTCCAGTATTCAGACCACCACTTCTTCACTTTTCACTGAGCACTCAAACCTCACTCTGCATAACAGAACACGACTCATCTCACTATGAGAGTTATATGTATCCCCATCTCTTAACATCAGAGAGTGACATCATCCCTTATCTCTTAATACTGTAACTTGTTTACCCGAGACTCCTGGCCGATGCAAGTAAACCTTATATTCACAAATATGTTTTTAAAGAAAATACAGCACGGGGGTACGTTTTCTGTCTCGTCTATGATTTCCTTGACCACTTCACCAAAATTGATTGGATTTTCATGTTTTCTGACATCCTTCTTCACCGTTTTTTTTCTCTATACCATTAACACTGTAGTTACATGTGGCTTAATATATTGTACTGAAAGCAGTGGAACTTAATAATGCCTCTTCCCAGACATGGGTTTTCTTTTCACCCTGTGGTACGCTATCTTCATTATCTTCAGCAAGATCTACGTTTCCCTCACAACGTGAATGTTTCTCTTCTTCCCCACTTTCAGTCCCTTACTGATCAAAACTGATTTTGGAAGCCAGATTTTGATTTATGATCCAACCTCACAATCGTCAGCCATTTCAGGTTTTCATTTTGCCGTGTTGATTATCTTCTCTTGCACATGAGTTCTCACTACTTCAGAAAATGAATTTTTGCAATCCCCCAAAGTAGTCGTTTCTGTCAGTGTGTCAAAAGCTGACTCTACCTTTTATGCCCTTGTCCACCTATTAAAATTACTTTGTTCAATACTTCCAAATTGAATGTACGTTTGTCGATGATGTCACCTTCGATTTCGGAAACGATGCTTGCCAGCTTCTGGAAAAAGTTCAAATGTATTTCATGTGGCTTTCTTCACCTCTTCAGACTCCTCATATACTTCGTCTAATAATGAGGCGAATACTTCACTACCTCTAGCTAACAGACATTTTAGGATCAACAAAGCCCTAGTGGCGACTGGCCACGTCATTTGTTTATCCACCATCTCAACTTTGATGAAAAAGGCATTTATATCCTCGTCATCAATGTTAGACAATGCTTGGATATGTTTGAACAAATCCGAATGAAGCCTTTAGTTCGGATGGGCTTGTTCATCCTCACTCTCTTTCTCACCGAGTCCACCACATACCTTCACTTCCATTCTTTTAAGCTGACTTTCCGGTCGAAGTGAAAGTTTCTACAGTTCAAACTCTCCCTCTTCATCTTTTTCCTCTCTCTTTCCCTTCTGCTCGGTCCTTGCTCTCATTTTCTTCTGGCGTTCTTTCGGGTAATTCTTTCTTTTTTCACTTTCGTCTGTTTTTAATCGTAAGTCAAATTGTTTCAATTGTTTTTCATGCTCAACTGTGTCACCTGGGTCACCTGCAATTAAGTTCCAAAACTTTTCCAAAGATTCTAATGGTGTTTCAGGGAAATTTATTGAATGATCTCGTACTGAAATTAACTCGTTATTTTCACAAATGAAGGCAACTCCAACATCAGCTTGTCCAGTGTAAGAAACGGAGATTTGTGTTGATTTCACAAAAAGTTAGTGATAATAAGCTTAAGTATAGTGCTGATAAATCGAGTGAAAAGAGCAGTTGCAGACAATGATTAAATCAGCATGCACTAGGGTACTAACTTTAGTGGCATAATTTCTTTCATCATGACAGTTTTAAATAATTTAGTCTCAGCAAAATAGCTGAGATAGAAAAAACACATAAACTTGGCAAGAAAAGACACATAAAAAAGGAATATTCAGGAATGCAATGTACCTATGAACAATGGAAGATGTTACAAGCAAAACAGATAAAGTGAAAGGAACATCAAGATCCAAGTTTATCAGAATCTTCCTTATGTCAGCACTTACAGAGCGAAGGGTCGCCAACATGGAGATGTGGTGCGGTGGTGGTGGGGAGGGGGGCGCGGAAGAATAGGACCAGATCGCAAGGTAGTCAGAAAATAAAGTTATTGGCTAATGCAGGAGTCAGAAGAGGTGACATCACGCGGCTCAAAAGTATAACTGTGTACTAGTTTGAATGTTCATTGCTCATTTGCTTCTGCATTTGATGCCCTTACAAGATCGATAAATAAATAGTTGCGTTCCCAGTTTTGGTAGTCTCGTCTAATTTTATTAAAACTTGTATCTAACATCCGGCAATTTCAACAACGTTGTGGTGGCCATATTTTGTAAAACCCAGAATTCAGGTCTTCTATCCACAGAACTGTCCTTGTGACTGAAAGAGCCATTACTAAAACAATCACTGTTATATCCACCAGAAATCAACACATGGAACAAAAGACATTAACACCTACCACTCGCTACCTTTGAGTCCGACAAACTTAAGCTAAGATTGGAAATAATGTAAAAATCCCGGACGAGACCCCAAACTTTACTGGACCAGGCCGTACTCCCTCCTTGCACTTTATGATTACTGCCCAGACTTTGACGTTTTCTCATTGTAAAGGCAGATATGAAGTGGATATTTCAAGACTAATGCCGTTAGTCAAACCATTCCGCTTGAAGCAAATCAGGGCTTAGTTAATCATTACATTTAAACACAAACTGAATAAAATTGAATTGAGAATAACGTAACTATTGTAAAAGCTAAGTAACTCAACACTACAACATAAATAAGGAGCTAATGCAAATTCTGTAACATTCCATAAACACTGCGCACGCCGCCCCGCCCCCCACCACCCACCACCACCCCCAACCCACCCCTTGACAAAATGTAGATTCAAACAAATTCTTCCAGGCAGAGAAAAAAAAATTCCAAAGACGTTTCAGAGAGAAAGCCATCCAGGGTCCATTTTCTGAAGCTTGGAACATTTCTCCACTGCAAACACCTTGTCACTGGTTCAGATAAAACAAACTAGCAAAAAAAAACAATTGATTTGGAAGAACTTGCTACTGTCCTGACATTATTAAACCACGCTCTGAGCCAGACCTTTCTGCACCTCTGCCTTTGTGAACTTTGTTCAAAAGTGATGCCAATGACAAACTAATTTTGTTTTAAATTGACAATATTGTAACGTTTGTTAAAATAAGATTGATTGTGCTTTTTTTCCTGGGCACTAATTTCCTCCTTTCCATTGCCGCTGCCACCCAAGCTTTCTGTATGTTATCTATCCCAGTCAGCTACTTCTCCATGTCATCAGATGTTTTGAGTGGATGTAGTCCTGTAGCCATGACTGGTGGATTGGAAAGACTGAGGCCATCCTCATGCATTTGTAGGAACGCCGGGCTCTTCCAATTGGCGTTGTGTACTTGAATATTTCAAACTTCTGATTTCCATTATAAATAGCAGTTTCAGACTTGTGCCATGTGGCACCCTGTAACTCAAATCCAATTTTCTGGGACCAATCCCGTGACATTAGTGACAGCTGCCATAAAAGTGTGTTTGTTACCACTGCATTTATTCGTTATTCCTTTGCTCCTGTGCATGTTGCAATGAAACTGTTGATCAGCTCGGACTTTTCCCTCCAGTTAATGAGAGAGATGTTTGAGGGTATTGTTACGGAATGAGAGGGGGATTTCTTATGATGTTGACTGCCTTCCTACGGAAATGAGAAGTGCAGATCGTAGCCTTGACTGAATGGTTGACATTTGTGATGATCTGGGCCGTGAACACAACGTTTCGTATTGTCTTACGGTGCTGGGCAGAGCAGTTATCGTGCCAAGTTGTTGTGCACCCAGATAGAATCTTTCGTTTGGCGCAAATGTACAGATTCCCATCGAAATTCGATTTCCGAAACCTCCTGAGGAAGAAAAAAAGCTTGTTGTGCCTTCTTGAAACTCATGTACAAGTTCAATATCACCTCGCTTGCTGGGGAAATCTGCACTCCAATGAATAAAATTGGGGAGAATGTGCGCTTTATTTCATGCTCTGTCCACATTCCTCAAAGTCTCCAATTACCTCTGCACAAATACCTCCACCATTCTCTCCTGCTGTATTCTCTTAATAATTGTAACACTCTATTTTATGTTGCTTCTCATTATACTACCGACAAAGTGTTCCAGCTCCCTCGTTTGCGCGTTGAAAAGTATCTAGCCACCTGTCTGCCAAATTCCTTCAACTTATGAATGCCTGTTTGGAGCTACAAAAGAATTGATACTCACTGCTGCGATCTCTTCTGGGTCTCATGCGACCATTAATATATTATCCTCTCCGCCACACAAATTTGTGTCTATAACTGATATTGGAAGTTTCTGCCTGTACCCCTGACCGCTGGGGCATTCCAAACTCCACAATCCTCATATTGTTTCACACCTGAACTACAACTGTAAGACGTTTGCCCATTAAAACCACTCGCTCAAAATCACTGAGGTTTTCTGAATCTTCCCACAGCTTTCAGTCATCTACAAACTGCGACATATTACGTTTGAAACCATCATCTAAATCATGAATATGTGCCGTGTATGATTGGATTCAAAGCATAGATCCTGCAGTACCACACTCGTCAAAGGCAACAACTCAGCAAAAGATTGACGCATTATAACGCTACGTTACCTGAACGTTGACGAGTTCTCTATTCACTGGCAGTGTATTTTTGCTGGCTAGATAGATACAAAAAAAAGTGTTTTGAAAATATTTGCAGTTTAGTTTGAGGTAATGAAATCACCAACATAAACATATAAATACTAAGTGGGATAAAACACCAGCACTTCATCACCGTCTTACTGATGTTGTTACCTAGTATGGTGAGGAAAAGCCTGAAACCATACTTTCCAGTTCAGCGAGGAAGCTCACATACAGAAAAGAAAACATGCGATGAGGCAAGATAAGGCATGGTAAGATAGTTAGACGGCTAAGATAAGGGAAGGTATGATATGGTAAGGTCAGATCATGTAAGATAATTTAAGGGAAGGGAAGGGAAGTTAAAATGATCTAAGATCAAAGGAATAACGAATAAATGCAGTGGTAACAAACACAGACTCTATCATGTGAAAGTTCTTTTTTCTTGAACACCCCCTACGCAAGTTTGTCCACGATTTGAATGTGGGGAAATGACACAAATGCTCCATCTTATAAGGACATCCCCGAGCCAACCAACTTCAGGCAGCAGAATCTGTATCACGTTCACAGTCATTCAAACTCTGCTGCATCAATGCTCAGTCGCAGCAATTTGCAATATCTCCTGGATGAAGTGACATAATTTACAAGGTGTGCCTGAGCCTGAATCTTCTCTATGTATCCTGAATATACCAATTCAAGATCCAGTACTGCCCCACGACTGGATGCTCACAACTCTGATGAACTCCAATTCATCATCCTCTTACTGTTAGTCAGTGTTCTGATAGCGAAGTAGAATCAGTGAGTCTATGCCATGAATGTGACTGAGGTCAAATTATAATAAACTTAGTTTTTTGTTCAAAATTGGCCCGTCAGTCCATTTTCAATTCAATGCTTTCACCGTTTAATTAATTGAGCGATTCGAATGAAGGGATATATCACAACATTCTTGAATTCTCCTGTGAACGTAGCCTGAGTCGCAGTGCAGATCCCACTGTTTATCTGGCAACTCAGGAGCTGGAGGACTCATTCCGTTTCTCCGAATTTGAAGGTATGTAAGGCAAATGACTACACAACCGCTGTTTTATTGAAATCACCCCAAACGTTACCACCACGAGATAAAATCGCCATAACGAACAAAAATTAGAACAATGGATTTACTTCGAATCTCCACGTTACAGTCTCTGGGTTGTTTCACAGTGCTGTGAGCCCCGAGCTTCCTGCGAGCGCTGGTACCCACTAAAATGCGTGAGATGGTGAAAAAATTGAGCAGCAACATCTGGATAAAGAAATAAAGGAACGAATATCCTCACTTGCCCAACCTCTCCCTCTGACTTAGTTCCCTGAGTACTGGTAATGCGTGTATAAAATTCTTCTGCACTCTTTCTAGTTTAATACCATCCATCATGTAGCAAGGTGACATGAACTGAAAACATTAAAAGAGCGACTTTAACAACGCCCGGTGCATTTGCAACATAATTTATCAACTTCTATACTCAATTACCTGACGGAAGGCCAGTCTGCCAATAGCCTGCTTCACTGCCATGTCTACTTGTGTTTCCATTTCAGACAATGTTCCACCTAACCTCAAAGGTCCGTCAGTTCTATTGTACTATTTGAGGCTCCACCTTTCACAACGAAGATCCTACCTTGATTAGAATTTCTAAAATGCAATAAAATGTACATTAAACAACATTTGATATTGCTTGGCCAATTCCCCAGGTGAGAAAAAATATGCTGCAAATTTCTGATTACCAAACTCATTGACCTGGATATTGGATATTTTAGCATCAGAATCAAGGCTGATCTGGCTCAGAAATGGAAGCAGCAGTCGAAAAGACATCCACATTGTGAAAAGTCTCCCCATACCTGTTCTGTTTGCAGACTATGTCAAGATGCAATAATTACAGAGCAAACGTTTCTTCAGAGATCGGTTTTAAAAATAATTGCGCTTGGGCGATCCCTACGTATTTACACCCAACAGTGACTACATGAAATTCAAAGTTCGTTCAGGGAAGGGGAGCAAGAGTAGGTTATTCTACGCTTTGAGCGAGTTCTACCTATTAAGTTGACGCATGGAAGATCATCCAACTCAGCCCTCCTTTCCACCAGCATCATCACCTCGGCCCCTGTTGAGTACGAATGATTCCAAAGATTTCTCGGAAACAGATGACAACTCGCAGTCGGAGAAAGCAGCATTGTATTTGTAAACATTACGCACTGATGTGAGTGTGTCTTCTTGCTGGAGCGAATGATTATCAAAAGTTGTGTTTATCATTTTGATCAAAAGGGACTGACAGAAGGGTGAAGTTGCTTAGTCCTTCGTGTTATGTTTGTTGCGCCTGCCTCACTGTGTGTTTTACACATACTCAGAGCAAAGAAATGCATGTCGAAATTTATAAATAATAATATTCGTTTATTGAACACAACAAACAGCAAACATCGAATCAATAAGCGACTTACAATACTCCTCCATTGATAGTTTACTTAGCTTTGTATGATCATACACCACAACCGTAGAACTTGGCCGGCTCCATGTGGAGATATTTTATTCTTTTTATAATGATCTTGGAGGTGTTTTCCCTTTTGGTTTCTATTGTCAATCGGCTATGCTGAGCCGTGCGTGTGGTCAGTCTTATCCTTCCAAATCTTTGCTCACTTTTCGGAAGGATTTGAGGGCCTTCCCGTGAATTGAAGAGGTACAACGAACCTGTTCGATCAGATCCAACCAGGGGTTGGCGCATTGATTGCATGTCCCGATTCTGCCCATTTTGCTTGGCTTTGGATGCACGTCACCTCCTCCAACACGAGTGTTGTGTGTATCCGTGTCTGAAGAATGACTTAATGCTTTTGACTGCCACAATGTTGACGTTCCATTATCCTATTCAGTTGCAGGCTCACGTGCGTATTGCAGGGTCTTCAACGGTCAATGTGTTTGCAAACGTATTCGCAAAGATTTGGAAGGATAAGAATTGCCACAAACCGTCTGTGGGCAGCTGCAGCCTATCTGGATACTGAAGCATATGGATTAACAAAGTCACTTGAGTGAAGGCTTGCATTAATTTATGGCCAGTTTCGTGATGTTCACCTTAAGTCAATTGTTTTGTGAAAACTATCCAGCCACATAATGATGGGATGAAATCTTTTAGACTTGCAGATGTCTCTTATCGAACAAAAGGACACCTGCATTATGACATCCGTTTTGGCTAGTATTGGCTCTTACAAACTAATGTTAATATTAATTGATTACATCCACATACAATCATGTTTAAATTGTGAATGATTCGTCAATGGTGCATAACTCTCTGTCTTTGCATTAACTGAATAATGTCACCATACGCTTTTAGCTCCAATTGCAATTACTTAACAGTGTTCATTGGGCAGTTAACTCTTCCCTTTTATCTTGTGCTGAAACCCAGCCTTTGAACCAGCCTGGCACGGTGCCATGTGTCAGCATAGAAAGGATGTTCCTTATCCAGCTGTTTCTAAACAAACAACGACAATTGCTTTTGTTCGCTCCTGCTCAATATGCAATTTTACACATTTATCCCAAGATCGTTTGTGTACTCTCTGCATCTTCTGACGTGTCGCATATTCCTTCTGTAAAGCTTGGATTCTTCAAGCCTTGACTTTGTATACTCCTTCAAGATTAGAGTGGCGCTGTAAGTGTACAGCATCCGAAGAGTAGGAAAATCGACATTCCGGGCGGGAAAACTTCATCAGTAATGAGGCTACAAGCGTCAGGAGTGGAGAGATAAATGGGATAGTGCGGGACTGGGAGGGAGGTAAATGTGAGTGCAATAGGTGGATAGAGGGAGTGGGAAAGTGATAGGTCGGACAGGAGGGTGTAGCAGATATGTGGGAAGGAATATGAGCAGGTGGGACCTGTCATGAGGATGGTGCTGAGTTGGAAGTTTTGAATTGGAGTAAATTGGTTGGAGGGGGAGTGAGCAAACAGGTGAATTCCATATTGATGCCATGGGATTGAAGGTTCCGAGATGGAAGACTTTCGGGTGGTGAGGGAGTGGTTGTATAGTAGACCCAGGGCCTGCATATCCTCTGCAGAGTGGGAGGAGGATTTGAAATGTTCGGTCACAGAGCGGTGGGGTTGATTGATTGATGCGGGTGTCACGGAAACATTTCTTGAAGCGCTCTGAGCGAAGGCATCCAGACACCCCAATGTGAAGGAGACAGTATCGGGAGCAAAGGATGCGATAAATAACATTTGTGAAAGTGCAAGTGGTACTTTCATGGATATGGACGTCTCCTTTGTGTCCTTGGATGGAAGTGAATGTGAGCTGTTGGAGCAGATTTTGCAATTCCTGTTACTTCTTCAGTTTCCCAAGTATTTTATGTCAACTGAGAAACTATTTCTGCTATTTATGTTGCTTTCTCCCAAGCTTCACCCTAACATGTCCGTTTAGAACTTTAAACAAATCCTGCCAAAAAAAAATTCGAAGTTTTCACGAAGATTTATAGATCACGTTGTGGATGCAGCAGTTGCTTTGCTCACTGATCTGGTGCGTTGTCATAAAAACGTTTGATCACCATGTTATGTCATATCATCAGTGTGACTGTTGGGAAGCGTTGTTGTTCTCCTCTGCTTGATATTTATATGATCCTTTTTAGTGGTCCTTAAGGTTGCCGATTTCGCTATGCAGCAGTTTGTATGTTGGATCTATTGCTGCATACTTTCTGACGACACTCTGATTTGAACAACTGAAGGAAATCCCATACCTGTCGCTACTGAGCTTGCCCTACGATGGCTAGGGGTCCAATTTAAATTTATAAACCCCAACCCCCTTGCCTGAACGTACTCAGATGAAGAAAGATTGGTCGTGCAGTTTTGCTAGTAGCTTATGTTCATGAATCTGGATTGTTATGTTTTTCGTGTCTGCCCGATGAAATATTTATGTCACTTGTTCCACAGGATTTTGCATGTTACTTTGGTTTGCGTGTTTTGTATTTGTGATTTTTCATCGGTGTTAGTAGATGGTGTAGTATGGTTGTGGACTTGTGTGCTGTCATGATTTCTGGTGGTCGTGGGAGTTTCTGTGTCAGTTGTGATATGTTCTTGTTGGAAGACAAAATGACAGCTACATTTGAGTGTACAGTACCCACTTTGTCTTATCTACCTGACAGGTTTTGATGGAAAAGGTTCTGGGTGTCTGTAGTTTCTGAAGAGCTCGTGTAGGGTTCCTCATCTTTGCGTAATCTGGTGTGTTGAATATGCTCTCTTTCTCTTGTGTTGTGTCCTAACACATATCTGCTTGTGCACGTTGGAAAGATTGCTGCTGCTTATAACAATTTGGTCTGTATCCCTCTTATATGCTTTCTGATCAGCAGCATATTCACGAGTTTCAAATTCAACGTAGAAAAGGAACACCAGAATCATGGTGGAACAAGTGACCACCGGTGAAATTCTTACCAAAGCATATAGGATGGCTACCCGTATGGAAGAAATGTTTCATTACAACAATAACCACCCCAACGTCCACAAACAGAGATGTGTCAGGAACCTATTTTAACGAGCTATAATGCTCTGCAAGACACCAGTCACACTCAAAAATGAGTAAGAATCCATGCATACGGTTATCAGAAACAATGGATATACTAACAGATTTGTCTGATGATACCTATCAGAAAGACAACACTAGAACGACACTACATTCCAGCACATTGGTCTACGGACGTTATATCAAGAACAGATCAGAAATGACAACCAGACTACGATGACAATTGGGAACAATCATAAAACGTCAATCCACAACCACAGTTTGCAAACTAATCACAAGGTCAAAAGATATCATACCTGCAACATGAAGGTTAGCAAAATATCAATATTTCATGAAACGATTCCGTTAAACAGTACATACGACACTCTGGAAGAAATAAAACACAGCAATCTGGACACATGAACCGCAACTCGGTGCAAAACTACATGACCAATGTTCCCTCATCTCAGTACACAGAGTCAAGGAAGACCGTCAATTTGACTGGAATAATGTTATCATTTTAGAGCAAGCTAGCTAACGCATTGCACATCAAGAAATTCCTCGAGACCTGGTTTTCAACATAGAATGCCACCGGAAAGGATGTAAAAAAAACCCACACAAAAATTACTGTCGATCAAAACCGGAAATCACACCAAACACCTTATCCGAAAGTGGAAAGTAAATATTCAGCCGATTATAATAATAATGGTTCAAGGAAGTCGCTCTGATTAAGTTACCTAGCATCGTGACGAAATATCTCTACGACAACTCTCAGTGAGGAAACCAACAAGCGGAACCATGAAAGTATTTAACGCCAACACATTCTGTGGAAATAATTCCTTAGGTCTACCACTCTGCCGAGTTAAAAACATTCCACCTCAGCATATACCTGTCTCCTAAGATTGTGACCTCATCCTAACTCCAGATTCCGCCTGTCATCAGGATCATCCTTCCTGCTTTGAACCTCTGTTGGCCTTTTAGGATTCTTTACATGCGTTGGTCACAGTCAGATTCGCAAATTCATTTACTTGGTCTTCTTCATAATCCTTGGTTCCCTTCCAGAATGGAAATATATCCAGCTAAAGCTCGACATCCCTCAGTGGCAAAGAAATCAACAGATTCCTTCCCCAACCCCGCCCCCGAGAGAATATATTCATTCTCATCTCTGAGTTTAATGGGGGAAGCCCCTTAACTATCGGCATGCCGTTTCGCCGTGCAAATTACAATGCTCGGCACACCAACAATGTCATTAGGGAGAAATTTCCAGATTTTGTATCCAAGTGACATGAAGGTCAAATGAAACATTTCCATGTCGTGATGGATAGTATTATGGAGGGGAAACTGCCTGGAGTGGTGCTCCCATATTTCTGATGTCCATGTGTCAATCGGTGGCAGAGATCGTGGGGTTGTATTCCATCCAACTGTTAAGCTGAAAACTCCATTACACTGACTGGTGTGTGTTCATATGTAAGAACTGTACTTCGAATAATCTGGTGGTGTTAACGTCTTGAGTGAGACTTTTCCAACGGAACGGCATGGAATGGCAGAACTTTAAACAGTCACACATGTAATTTTCTG
Organism: Hemiscyllium ocellatum; assembly: GCF_020745735.1. Classification (NCBI taxonomy): domain Eukaryota; kingdom Metazoa; phylum Chordata; class Chondrichthyes; order Orectolobiformes; family Hemiscylliidae; genus Hemiscyllium; species Hemiscyllium ocellatum. Next base: position 889,519 of record NW_026867606.1, read on the forward strand.
TTAGCATACTCATCCAATTGTCTCTGTGCAAACAGCAGCACAGAACATAGAATGTATAACATTACAACGCAGTAGAAAGTTAAAACAACACCCAACACCAGGTTATAGCTCAGCAGCTTTATTTAGAAGCACTACCTTTCAGAGTACTGTTCCTTCATTAGGTGGTTATGGAAAATAAGAGCGAATGGCACAAAATTTAAACAGAAGTTTACAGTGTGATGTAAATGATATTATATTGTGAAAAAGACCTGGGTTGTTTGTTAAGTCCGTCATTTTTTAGAATGACCACGTGGTTTCAGTTCTTTCATGTGTAAAACATACAACGTTTTTAAAAGTTACATTTTTAATTGAAATTTAATCATGAAGGTACCAATAGTGACGGCCTCAACCGGGACTTTGGCTGCATATCACACAGCAGGTGATCCCAAAACAAACACAAACTTCTGCCGACGCACACACTCTCCTACAGACCCATACATTCATGCATATGCTGTATCATATCTCACTCATACACACCCACACTCTCACACGTACCATCGCACAAACGTATACCCCTTTGCACACAACCCTCACACGGACACACTCTCTCACAGATACTCACAATCACACCTGTTCCCCCTCCCTCCCAGCCCACCCCCACCCCACTCCGGCACAGTCACGCGCACATGCACATATATACATATACGTTTGTGGGCTGTTCTTGCAGAATCATTTTTTACTTTGCTCAAAAACTCCATGAATCATTGTTAGGTTCAATAAATCCGTTATTTTTACCTTAGAACCAGTCTGACCACTATGGCACGGACAGTCTGACAAAGGCCAACTCACACCTTCAATGCATTATATAGGCCAGAGTGACACCCATTTTAAAGTTCACTTGAAAATCTAACTTTTAGAAGAATTTGGGATTTAACTGTGAAAGAACTGAAACCAACATGGTCATTTTTAAATATATTGGACTCAACAAACAATCCATGTCTTTTGAACATATAATTTCAGTGACAAATCAGTGTAAACTTTTACTGTAAGTCCTCAGGTCTTACAACGTTATTGTCCACAACCATCTGATGAAGGAGCTCTGAATGCTCGTCCTTCCAAATAAACCTGTTGGACTATCACCTGGTGCTCTGTCATTTTTAATTTTGTACACACAGTCCAGCACAAGCATCTCCACATCTCAACGCAGTGCAGGCCTGTCAGCCCTCTGTATTGCGCTGACCAGTGAAACAGATGCCGACCTATCCAATACTAGTCCATTTGGATCTATATATCGATCCAATGACCATTTGAATGCTTTAAGGTTGGCGAAATTACGATTGATACAGGAATTGTGTTTTACGCTCTTACTACATTGAACAAAGAAACGACCACTGACATCTATCCAATATCTATCAGCCCTCAATTTAAAGCTATATACTCTCACACTAGCTATCAACAACCGGCGTAAAAGGGTATGACTGTCCACCCTATCCATTATTCTACTTACCTTGCATATCCCAATTTAGTCACCTTTACATTCTACACTCGAGCAGAAAGAACTTCAAGTCCTTCAGGCTCTCCTCATATGGCCATCCTTCAATACCAGGCAAAACCCAACTAAATGTCCTCCAAATCTTCCATATTCTTTCTTTCATGAGGTGTCCAAAAGTTTCCGCAATAATATAAGTGCGGCTGCAGTAGATTATTTTTTAACAGTTGTAGCATTGCCTCATGGTCCAGATACTAAATCCTCGAAAATAATAGCTTACAAACAGTATGCTTTGTTAACAACCCTATCAAAATCAGTCGAAATATTCAGGAAATTGTATAGGTGGACACCGAGATTTCTCTGCTCATCTACACTACCCATAATCTCGCCATTCGACCAGTAATATTTGTACCCATTGTTTCTTCCAAAGTGAATCACCTGACACTTGTCAGCATTAAACTCCATTTGCAACAGCTCAGCCCAGCTCTGCAGATTATCAATTTCCCTCTGTAACCTGTAACACCGTGCAACAGTATCCACAGACCTGACTACCTTAGTGTTTGGAGCAAATTTACTCTCAAATCCTTCTACGGCATCATCCAGGTTATTTATAAAAATGACAAACATCACTGGCCTAAATATAGATCCTTACACCACTGGTAATTGAACAACCGGAAGAACATTTCCCATTAACCACCACCCTCTGTTTTCTTTCAACCAGCCAAATTCTGATACAAACCACTGAATCACTCTTCATCCTCTGTCTTTGTATTGTGTCCAAGAGACTACCGCCGGGAAATTTATCAATTTATCCGTCATGTCTTACTGAAATCCACGTATATTAAATCATTCTCTTTCACCTCTTTGGTTATCTCAAAGAACTCAGTCAGGTTAGTGACGCATGACTTACGCTTCACAACACTTTGTTTAGTATCCCTGATTAATGTTTTCCTTTCTAGGTGATTATAAATCATATTTCTTGCAAACTTTTCCAACATTTTACGAACAATCGACGTAAGGCTCCCAGATCTGTAATTACGAATGTTGCCCACTCCACTCTTGAACAATGGGAGAAGACTTGTTATCCTCCAGTCGAATCCAGTATATAACATAGAGATGAAAACCATATGCTCTGCAATCTCTTCCCTGGCTTCCGAGAAATTCCTGGAATAAATCCCATCTTTCACAGGGGACTTTATTATTCTCAAACTTTTGAAAATTTGTTCTCTTCTACTAAATGTAATATATTGTGTATTCATTACAATATCGTTTGCAAATTATCTCAATCTTGTTCCATTTGGTATATTCGTAATACAATGTCACGATTGTCCAAACATACTATTTTTGTTTGGATATCTGATTAACTAAACTGCTTTGGGCAGTAATCTTCCCAATCATTTGAAACCGACTGGGAAACACCTTCCAATGTTTTATAATGTTTTTATCCATAGCAGCCACATCAGTTCCCTTTTGAACTGTATACTGCTCCCAAAAAATACATTGGAAGCATTAGCTATCCACATTCAGTGGCAGAGGTCTCAACTGTCTCTCTTCATTCGCTGGGGGAATGTTAGTCATGTTAATCCTGCAGGTATATTTCGATTATGACCTCGCCTTGGCTTCTGAATGCTTTTTATCATTTGAGAACATGCTTCCTGCTTTAAAACAGTCTGGTACTTCTTGAAATTTTTATGGTTTTACATATGGGCCAGAATTCAACTTCGCTTTTCTGTTTTCACCTGTAAACTTTGGTCGCGCTCCTGACTAAAAAAAAACCTCCATCACAGTCTGAACATCCGTCTGCGGTAAAGAAATTAATGGATTCATTAAACTCTCGGAAACATGTCAGGGGTATCGGACGACAACGCTTTGCAATATTGGTTCTATAGATAGGTCCACAGTGTCATTAGAAAAGAATTACAGAACTTGAATAAAGTGTTATCTGGGCAAACATGTCAAAATTCCACATTGGTTGGGTTGAAGGTTTGAAGGAAACCTGCTAGTCTTGGTACTCGCATGTCTCTGTTACCCTTGACCTTCCACATATCTATGCGCATTCGCTTGTCTCTGGAAAGTGTTCTAGATCTATTATGTAATTTTTGCATTGCAGCCATGAAACATTGGGCTAACTTTGTTTTGGTCATGTCGGGGTAAGTTTCAGAGCGCATGGTTCACATGAGGATTGTGTGGGAGACTTTGGAAGGCTGCTTTGTCCTGGATGGTGTCAAGCCTCTTAATTCTTGTTGCTGACGCACTCATCCGGGCAAGTCGAGATTGTTCCATCACTGTCCTGGCATATGCTTTGGCAATGGTGGAAAGGCATGGGTAGTGGGTGTGGACAGCGAAGCCAGACTGACGTTTAATCGCAAGATCTTCTACTAATCTGGCATGACCTGATCAGTTTCTCTTACTGTTGGTCCCGAACAGGAATTTGACGGGACGGCCTATGGAGTACTGCATGAGGCTCTGATCTTGACAATGTAGCAAATGTGTGACTGCCGTCGAGAAGATGTCGAGGAGATTCAATTAGATGTTATCGTGGAATTGGCAGTTTATCTCTGCAGAGAGACTGGATTATGTAAGTTTGATTTCTCGACAGCAGAGGATGTTGAGTGGGCACTGACGAATGGATATAAAGTCTTTGAGGATTCAACACGTTGAATATGGAACTGTTGTATCCCTTAGTTGTAGTCTCAACAAGGACACGTTTTATTCATGTGAAAGGCGGGCGACGAATGGAGGAGATACGAGAATATTCTTTCCATTCTATGGGTACAAAGTGCACGGCGTATTTGAGGGTTGAAAAATCACAGCCTTTATGAATTACTTGATTTGAAATGTCATAACATACAAGGGTGTGGGTCGAGTGCATGAATGAAGGGGTCGTATTGATGATGGCTCAGCGCCGACACGATGGGTCGAACGGTCTTTTCTGTAACTACATGTTTCAGTGAGGTCATGGTACTATGGGTAGGGTGTAGAGGCAACAATCCTCCCAACATTGACAATAATTTCAAATATGAGCTTGCAAAGCCAAGGTATGTAAGACCTCGGCGATAATGCCGGTGGATGCGATGATAATATGTTTGTGATCTATACGGAGCAAATTGGCCCAAGTTGCTTTTCTGTGTCGCAGTACTTTATGACAGTACGTTTTGTTGTTGGGACAGTACATATTGAGCGGAAGTAAAGTTGAATCTTTTTTGAAGTACTCAGTCAATTCCTTCAAGCTATCCCATGTGCAATGCAGTCAATGTAAGTACAAACGAAATCAGCCTCTTTCTGTGAAGTCTTTGTACGCACACTCTGTGCTCTAACTTCCTGTGAATTCACTGTAAGTATGGAACAACTTTTTGCACTGTCAATGCGTATCCATTTTAAACCATAACTCTCCACATGAAGTCTCTACGCAGAGATACATTGTCGTTGACTCACTCTGTGAGGTTTCTGCGAGTGCACATGCACTTGGATCGAAAGAGGTTAACTGAACACAGTCGTTCTGTGATGGTAAACAATTCTATTAAGGATGGTCCAGTAAATGTGTGCGTTCAGTATATTTAATTAATGTGAGTTACGGAATACCCTCATAATATCCCGAGGGTTTCTGCCTGACTGCCATAAATATGGGGATCACTTCACTGGATCTCTCAGACTGAGACAGAACCCTTTTTTGCAACAGTCGAAGGATTGGTCATGGACTTGATTGGTGCTGTATCTTCTTTCGAAGCGGAGTTGAAAATAAAAAGAGTTTTTCAAGATGTCGAAAAGATTTACTATCCCATTCTCGCTGCCATCAGTGTCCCTCGTAAGTATATTCGGATCCCGTATCAATTCTCTTAGTGAGGACCATCTCGTTACCTTTGTGCTTTTTAACCGAAAATATGATCAGACTGATATTAATGTTTTTAAATGACGTTGTCTGCTTTGGAAACGGTAACCGGAGTAAGTAGCAACTGAAGTAGTCGATGATGAATTGAAGGGCAGATGGTCTATATTTGCAATTCCGGTTCGCAAAAAGTATGGACTATTGATCAGTTGCTCATGACGAGGATATTTTGCCTGCCCAGTACAGAATGATGAGATATCATATAACCGAAGAGCTCGGACGAGGTACAGGTTACAAATAAAGAATTTGGTTTATCTAAGCTGTGGAGTGGACTCGCTATTCACTCCCGTTGAGACCTGTTTCAATTGGGAGAACGTGAGCACACTGTTCTGTCAACGTGTTCTGTGTACTGTGGCATGGAAGTGATAATTTGGAGGCATTTTCGATGGGAACAATTCACCTCCTATTCTTCGCTAATTCACTCGAAGTACTTGGAAATGAGAACCCACTTTCAGATCACACAAACATATTCAACAGAAAGAGTGGGCATAGGAAGCTGGTCTTTCGTTTCAAGTTTTTCACACTGTTTGTGTGTGTGTGTGTGTGTGTGAGAGAGAGACAGAGAAAGAGAGAGAGAGAGAGTGGTGTGCATGTGCGCATTGCATTTGTCAATGTATACGTTTAACGTGCATGTACGTGACAGTTAATCTAAATTAAAGAAAGGGAGAAAGAGGAAGAGAATGGAAAAGACAGAATCAATACATGTGTCATTGTGTGAGCAGAAGTGAAGGTGAGCTCAGGGTATTTGACACGAAGAGTAAGTACATTATTTTGTGTTTCCAAATCAATATTCATATTCACAGAATGAGAACAGAGTTAACTGAGGACAAAGACATACTGTGTGTTTTCACCTGATCAGAAATGCACTCTCACACACTTTCAGTGATGGTTCCCAGAATGCTAGTGTTGCACCCTGTCAGCATGTTATATTCCTCAAGTTGCAATGATAATCCTAATTGCTTTCTGACTTCGCCCGTCTAGTCGGTAGATGATACAGATTTCCACTACATAGTTGAAATAGTCTTGATTAGTTAGATTATGTCACTTTGTGTCTGTTGTACATTGCTGCTCTTCTCCATTCATGGTGGTGAGAGAATATATTGACGAAACGCATACATGCTGGAGGAGTAAGTTAGCTCCCTCATGCATTCTAGTGTGTAATATAGTGTTTCTTTTACAACAGTTATCGGCCTGACGATTGTGATCCTTTCCCTTGGAAACTGTGGCTTGTCAAGATGCATCACTCGCTACCTCGTGGCCATGGCAGTGGCAGATTTACTGGTTGTCATCCTTGACCTAATATTGAGACATATTCCTATTCTTTATTCAGAACAATTCATTTTCTTGCAGTATATAGATGTGTGTAACATTCATGCTGCCCTACTTTATGCTGTCACTGACTGTTCTGTTTGGTTCACAGTTGCATTCACCTTCGATCGATTTGTAGCCATTTGTTTACCAAAGCTGAAAACTAAATATTGTTGTGTAAAAACTGCAGGTGCGATTCTCACCATGGTGACTGTGCTGAGTTGTTTAAAGAACACAACTTGGTACTTTATGTATCTCAAAGTGTATCGTCTTTTGAATGACCCAGTGTTTTGTGGTATGGATCTGAGTGATGCTAATTTACAGTTATGGGCCGCAACTGAAGTTATTCACTACATTCCCACACCCAGTCTTCCATTTGTACTGATTCTACTGCTCAATATTTTGACTGTCAGACACATTTTGGTGAGCAGCAAAGCCCGAAGAAGACTGCGGGCTCACTCAAATAGGGAAAGGTCAAGAGATGCTGAGATGGAGAGTCGAAGGAAATCGATCATTTTATTGTTTGTAATTTCTGGCAATTTCATCCTATTGTGGGCAGTGTTTATGGTGACATCTTTAATTGAGCGAATCGGTCATGTGGGTGAAGCGTATCATATACCTGCATATATTCAAGAAATAGGCTTCATGCTACAGCTCCTGAGTTGCTGCACAAATACTGGAATTTACGCTGTGACCCAGGCTAAATTCAGAGAGCAGTTGAAGATTGTTTCGGTCTTGCCTCTTTATCTTGTTGTTAAACTGATGAAATGATGAGAGACTGAACATTATCCAGCATCAACATTTATTCCTGGACTTCGATCTATTCAATCCACTCTCAGTACAGATCCGTCGACATGCACTCACTTGCTGTGCTTTTTTCTAACTGACACGCGAAACCATAGTCAAAAAATATGGCGCTGGCAAAAGACAGCAGGTCAGGCAGCATTGTGAATGACCCTTTAACCGCTACCCTTGTGGCCTGTCTGGTGGTCAACTCTTCCTCCAAGTCAGTATAATACACGCAATCCTATTTATAGACACAATCGAACCCAAAGACAAATCATACTCCTGTTCAAGCATTAATCTTATCGATCACTTCCTATTTTGGCCCTGCCAATGCTGACACATTTCCTCTCTCGATTCTGGAATAGAACTGTATTCCTACTGTTGTATGAGATGAAGTGAGGTCGGCAGCTGTAGTGGATCAGTGTCAAAAAGTGCGGTATTGGTAAAGCACAGCAGGTCAGGCAGCATGCGAGAAATAGGAAAGTCTAAATTTGGGGTATATGAAGGTCTTTGGGAGATAGGATGTGTAATAATGAGATTGGGGTCGTCCACTGAGATGGATAGGGAGCTGACAAGCAGATTCGAAACAAAGAGTAGCAGTTCAAGGATCATTTCTGAGTGTCAATCAGTGATAAACGCGGTATAACAGGAATCAATGTTTTAAACCTAGCTGTTTACAAGCGTAAATAATGACTTATATGCCGAACCACAAATCAGAGAGAGGGAGTGAACGATAATGTTTCTGTGAGGTAGAAATTTTGCAGTGTGATTTGACCAGTTGGGCTGTTGAGCAAGCATGTGACGAATACATGATGATGTGCACAACGTGAAGTTATCCATTTTGGGAGCAAAACGAGGCGGATTACCATCTGAACAGAGATCCATTGGCTGCGAGTGGAGGTGTAACGAGACTTGCTAATTCTCTGACAAACGTCACTGAAAGGAAGACATGCAAACGTTGAAGAAGGCGGATAGTATGGTGATTGTCATGGTGATGTGATTCGAGTCCTGATGAAGGAATGTCCTGCTGTAATTGTACAAGGGGGTTGATGAGATCACACCTCGAGCATTGTGACAAATTTGAAACTGTTTACCAGTGTAAGGACGTTTGGGCTATGAAGAGATTTCAGAAAAGATTGATTATTGGGATGGCAGGTCAGAGACGTGAAAATATATTTGACTCTTTCGAGCTATATTCAGTGGGAGTTTAGAAGCATGACAGTGAAGGGAGATGACGTAAGAGCTCACGGAATTTGAACAGGAACATGGAAGTTAATGGCAAGAAGACGGCTTGCTCTGACCTTTCGGGGAAGGCGAGAGAGGGAGTTGGTGGGTAGAAGAGGTTAACCATCATCGAGCGCCACGGTCGAACGACACATTGTCAGTACGATAAGGAGAAATGTCTTCACATTCTGTGTTGGGGGTGTGGGGTGCACATATCCAATGTTCTGCCACAGCGAGAAGACGGTGGGAATATATGGAATATTTCCGAGCAGAAGTTTGAAATAGCTCTTGGGACAAAGTGACCAAATGGTATGAGAGTGCAAACGGAGATCTTGAGCTTGACCTGAAGTACGAACTATGATCCAATTGCATGGTGGAACAAAAGCGAACAGACGACGTACCTCTCCTACTACCATTGCAGTGGCTTCAATATTTCCAGGTTGACACCAGCGATTGATTTGAGTTTGGTATCTGGGGAATAGTTTTCTTCTGTTTGTTGATTTCAGACCGGGTGATGACACCAAATAGGGCAATGTCTCAGCACTGGGATTGGACATAGCGTGCGGAGCATCCGCTTCGGTAAATCTGAAGGGCAGGTTAGGCAGCTTTTGGTGTTGATTGGTATGAGGTGATCTTTTGTTGCATGCCTGAGAAGGAGCAGTGGTGATCTCACGTCAGAGGGTGACAGCTCAGCTCAAGGTGGAAGTGTGTCCGTGGCTTGTTGTGGTGCCCTGTTCATGGCATGGTGGATTCAGGTGGCATTTCAGGTATGATGGGGACAGTCCACTCTGGGATTGCAGACATCAGCGGTTTATGAAGGTTTTATTTTAAATTTCAAGACGCTCTATTTAGGCTCTTACGTAGGGGGTGCTTATGCTCGAAACGTCGAATTCTCTATTCCTGAGATGCTGCCTGGCCTGCTGTGCTTTGACCAGCAACACATTTGCAGCTGTGATCTCCAGCATCTGCAGACCTCATTTTTTACTAGTACACTAATTACGTCATGGAAATGATGAAGATTAATTGAGTTGAGATTCTGATAACAGCTAAAATATTACCTCACCAAGTTCCAAAACCAAGACCACCTCCCCTTGTGCTACCTCTCCTTGATGGTTTCTGGAATTGAGCAAGATTCACGGGGCAGTGTGCCAGTGAGTGAATCTCAAAGATCTGTGTTTACCATCCATGTCTGAACAATGTGTCAGTGTTCAGGCAAATTCATCGTTGAGCTATGTTTCAGCTCCCTCATGAGTGCTAGTGTACAACTTCCTGTTCCTCTTTGTGCAGCAATTGACTTTTCTACCTGGATCACCATCGTATTCACCTTCAAACAATTACAGGCTGTTTATTGTCAGATGGTGAACACTAAATACTGTACCAAAGAAAAACGCAAACTGTGGATTTTGGCGCAGTGGCTTCGCGAAGCATTTTAGAAAACGTCACCAGGCATTTTATGTGTCTCAAAATCTATTATTTTCTGCATTATTCTGTGTTTCGTTTGTCTGGAATTTAAGTTATGCTCATTTGTGATAATGAACCGCATTTGAGTCATTTGCTGCTTTTGCATATTTTTTTTCCAAGTTGTCCCCAATTTGCCACTCAACAAGTTCATCATCAGACACATGTTAGAAAGGACCAGCGTGCTCAGGACACTTCGGGCTTACAACAAAACGTAAGGCCCAAAGAAACTGAGGTGCAGAGTGGAGGGAAATTTATGTTTTACTCTTCCTTATTTCCGACAATTTCATCCAGTTTACAGTGACACCAAAGCGTGAGCGGGCGTGTAATCTAGGTTATTTGACTTCAATACCCTTTGCATTAACTAGAAGTGGAATTCATTCTCCAGCTGTTAGGTTGCTGTACAAACACTGGAATCTACGTGAAGTTCAGAGGACAACTGAAGAATGTGCTGATATGCCCCTTTAGAATAATTGCTCAATTATTTAAAGCGAATGTTCCCACTATCAGAACAGTCTATAGTACCACAAAAACTACAGTGTACTATGACCTCCTTCAGAACCATAATATTGAACCTCTGTCAAACTCTCACTCTTAGAAAACTAGCTTATAGTAGGGATGTGATGTGTCAGAGCGCATCATGGCTGTGAGTATCTCGTCAGGGCTGGAACACAGCAGGCTATACTGAAGTGCCAGATTGCAGAAGTTGTAGTGAATTTCAACTGTTCATCCAATAAAAGAATTGGTGTCACGTTCGCAACCTTTCATATCCTATAACCATCGATGCACCGTCGCATCGATGGTTATAGGATTTGAAAGGTTGCAAACGTGACATCAATTCTACTGTCTGATATTGCTTTGCTCTGGGAGGTTCTTTAGAAGCTATGCATTTGTTACATTTCTCTCCAATCAAATGGTAGATAAACCTCGGAGGTCATGGTTAGGGGACGTTAGTCACTACTGGATCCCCTGTCTCTCGTCTGCACTTGTGGCCATTCTATCCAATCGATTGTCTATCTATCTTACCTTATTTTATATTAACTTACCTTATCATATGTCACGTTACCTTATATTACCTCATCTTATCTATCTATCTAAAATGTACTGACACTAATAGAGAACCTCTCAGTGTTCAAGAAACACAGAGTAGGCGTACATCCATTTTTTTTAAACAATGAGTAGCTAGCGACCAGTTTGATACTGCATTGATTTGTGCTTGTTCCTCAGCCATTCACTGTCTATACAAATTACTTATGTGTCACAATTTGTCGATGACAGAAAGATGGTTGGGACGATTCAGACAAACTTCAGTTTGATTTGAAAGTGGTCATGGACAACTGCATAGCAGTTGCAGTTAAGATCTTAAACAACATGAGGTTGGTGTCATCTGAGGTCGCCAGCAGAAAGCGATACGTGTGTAAACTGTCAATGTCAATCATAGCTGCAACTTTGTCTGGCGGAATGGATACTGTAAAAATCGGGGGCAGCGGAATGGGATCTCATGAAACTCAGAAGAATTCTAACCTCTCAATAGCATTGTGTGGGGCTCCAAAGGCACGTTGACAATTTGAGGTAACTGGGCAGAGAGGCGGTATGATACTTTTCAAAACGCTGCAGATTAACCTGATATGCGTTGTCCGTAGATCATTGAGAGATATTATAAAATAGCGTGTTACAAATCTACAGGAAGGCATCAGCGGAGGGAGTTGAAGGTATATATGCAGAGATCATTCAAGATATCGAAGAATGCGCAAGGGGCATTAAGCAAAACTAATATGGCCCGAGGCTTTATTCTTGGGATTGCAGAGTTTTCCAACAAGAAAGGTGCTTTTGAACTTGTACAGGAGATTTAAGATGGCACAACATTTCTTCTTCCTCAGGTTGCATTTTCTTTCGTCAGAGGATTACACATACCTGCAAAAGTTGAATTCACAGCTTTCTCCGTGCTCTTATTAATTTACTGAATGTTGGCCTCCTGAACATCTGTAACCTTGTATAGAACATAGACAGTACAACAGATTAAAGGCTCTTCTGCCCAAAATGTTGTCCCTAGCATTTTGTTTAATGTGAGATCAATCTAACCGTCACACCACTCAATTTACCACCTTTAAAGTGCTTGGCCAGCATTCGCTAAAATGCCCCTAGTGGTTGACTCCACAACCATCGCTGGCAGTGCATTCCACGCAATAATCCCAATCTGCGTCAAGAACTGACATCCAACATCTCCCCTATACCTTCATCCAATCAATTCAAAATCATAACCACTCATGACAGCCATTTCTTTTCTGGGCAAAAGTCTCTGGCTAACTTCTCCATCTATGCTCTTTACCTTGTACGATATATCGTCACCTCGCTCCTTCTGTCCAGTGTGAAAAGTCTTCAATCAGCCTCTCGACATACTACAAGCTCTCCAATCTAGCCAGCATCCTGTTAATTCTACTCTGCACCCTGACTAAAGCATATGTATCCTTCCTATATTGAGACGATCAGAACTGAACACAATATTGCAAGTGTGGTCTAACCGGGGTTTTATAGATTTGCAGCAAAACCTTGCGACTCTAAAACTCAATCCCCCATTCATGCAAACCAAAACACGACACACCTTCTGAATGACCTTATTAACTTTGCTGGAAACTCAGAGGGAGCTATGCACGTGGACGCCAAGGCTCCGCACTTCCTCCACATTGCCAAGAGTCCTGTCACTAATCCTGCATTCAGCATTCACGTTTGTCCATGCAAAACAAATCACTTCACAAATGACTTCGATCTATCACTTATCAGCCCAGTTCTGCATCCAATCAATGAGGTGTATCCTGCAACGTCTCTCGACATGACCTATAACAGCAGCGGTATTTGTGTCAGTGGTAAACTTACTGATCTACATTTACCCTTCTTCATCCAAGTCATTTATGGAAACTATGAAGAGCAGATCCAGGAACAGATCCCTGCAGGTCACCACTGGTCATCGACCGCCAGACAGAATACTTTCTATTCACTACCACACAATGTATTCTTTCAGCGAGTCAATTCTGTATCTGGACAGCTAAATTTCCCTTTATCACAAATCCGAACTATCTGAATGAGCTTACGGCGAGGAATCCTGTCAAATGGCTGACTGAAATCCATATACACCACATCCATTGATCGCTATTCATCAATTTGCCTCGTCACAGACTCAAAGAACTCATGTCCTGTGAGGCATGATATGCCCCTCACAAAACCATGCTGACTATCTTTATTCAAATTATATTTTCCAAATATTTATGAATTCTGCCTCTCAGCAAACTTTGCAGTACGCTGCTTACCACAGTCATCAGAACGACTGGTCTGTAATTCCCAGGCATTTTCCTTTGCCATTTCTTGAAAGGAGGAACAGCGTTTACCTCCGTCCAATCACCTGGTACTATTCCTCTTCCACTCTGGAAAACTCCAATCCCGTGCAGAGGTAGGATGGAAAAATCAGCGCCAGAGATGCAGCAATGTCATTCCTTGTTCTCCATCGGTACCTTGGATATATCATGTACAGACCTGGTGACTTAACTGTCTTGAGGCTTCCCAGAATTATCAATACATTCATTCTCTTGCTATCAGTATGTTCAAGACTATTGCTGTGGACCACGTTATGATCTCTGCCAGCAAGGCCCCTTTCACTACTGCAGAAAAAAAAAACCTCATTTACGTCCTCCCCATCCATTCAGACCCATAGCACAATGTTCTTCCAATAACGCTGATCGACTCTACGCTCTTTGATCATTTGCATATTCCTCACGTAAGTGCAAAATGTTTTGGGGTTTTCCTTAACCTTCCCACCAATGCTTTCTCGTACCCCACCGAGCTCACTTCAGTTCCCTTTTGAGCTCTTTCCCAACTCACTTGGAATCCACTAAAAGTGTGTCAGATGCTTGCTTACACAAACTTTAATAAGCTTTCTTCTTCCTTTTAACGAGAGCACCACCTCTCTTGTCCAAGGTTCCTCCATGTTAACACTTACTGCCTGTCTCATTGGGACAACACCAAACTCCTCTATAACGTTCACCAGTACTGCCAACTCCATCTACCTTTCGAACTCTCAGCTCCTTTCCCCCAAGCTCCACCCCCTTCCAATTAACACATGACATCCTCGGCTCAGAGCTTCATTCCTGATAAAGGGCTTTTGCCCAAAATGTCGTCTCTCCTGCTCCTTGGATGCTGCCTGACCTGCTGTGCTATTCCAGCACATCACTCTCGACTGTGGAATGCATCGTCTGGCAATTCGTGAAGACACTTTAATAGAGCAAATTCAAGAGCAGGATTGTCTGGTTTTGAGACATGGCATGCAGCAACAGGTGGAAAACGCAAGGGAATGGTACAGGAGGAAAGAGACATCGCTAATAAGATGGCTCGAATAGCAGAGGATTTAGCACACGGTTGGAGCAATAGTATAATGCGATCGTAAATGGAACTGCAGGCCAATGACTGTTTAATGGGGCTAGAGTTGAGAATAATGTGGACTCAGTGAACCGACCTTTAAAACCTTCAACAAAATGCTCACCTCATCTTCCCAATACCCATGTGTGATCAATATCAGAACAGCAGAATTGGACACTCACTCACCAAATCACAGTTGCAGCAGTGAGTACCCTCTACGATACGCACTGCAGCCTCCTCCAAATTTAACTTCCACACTCACCAATGGAATGACGAGAAGCTGCAGAGTTGGGGAGAGGGGGTTTGGTGCCACCCTCTGCTTCCCATTAACGCATACAATACCGATCGGGAACAGCAGTGGTTGGGAGTTCTGTGTCGCTCGTGTCAAATCCTGGCAGTCCTTTGCTCTAATGCTGTGGCGATGAGGGTCAGGAGATATGTGCTGGGCATTATCTGTTATGCTAGCACACCATGACTGGATTGAAAATGATGTCAGGCAAGCTCATATCGGATTGCACATTATTATTTGTTTTGGGTCAACTGGTCTGCACTCTTTTTTTACCCGATTGTCTCTATCTTCAGAACCTCCCAGAAAATGTGACCAGAACCTCCTCTGTTCCCGTGAATTCTCTGCTGCCTCAATGAAGCCAGGGTTGAGTGAATCTGGGACGGATAAGTACCCGTTGTGATGGAGGAGTAGGGGATCAACGAAATGAGGAGGCAAATTTCGCCCTGAACGATTCGTAGCTGAGGATAATTAAATATATGTCCTGTCAAAAAGTCACTCTGTATTTATACGTGGGGACTGCTTGTCGATGATTCAGCGACCTCAGAGCACTTTGTAGCCCTTCGAACAACTGCTAATTGCAATCCTGTCGAAGTCCTCCTTCTATATCTCACTATTCCACTATCCGCCAAAATCTCCTGCTGTGAATTACACAGTTTTGCAAACCTTGTTTAAAGGTAATTCATCCTCATCGTAGATTTTAGCCTGCCATTCTCAATTTCCTCACCTTAGGAAGCATCAGTTCCATGTTTACTTTGTGCACTGACAGACGGAAAGTACTTAATTGTTTCTTTAAGGTGCTGAAGGCCCTAGAACTAATACTGCATTGGGTACAGAAACATGGAAGCGTTAAAGCAGAAAGGCGTCATTCCGCCTTTTGAGACTGCTCCACCATTCTTCACGATCATGGGCGAACATTCCAACTCAATAGCCTAATTCAGCATTGTCCTCATTATCTTCATTCCCAATCGCCCTAGGTGTTGTAGATATTCTCTTTTGAATACATTAAATGTTTAGGCATCACCTACTCCTGTGGGAATGACTTTCACAGTTTCACTATTCTATGGATGAAGTTACGTTTCCACTTCTTTGTCCGAAATAGTTTACCCCGAATCCGCAGCTTGTTCTCGAGAAGCACACAGACCATCGGGGTCATCCTTCCTTCTAGTGCTGCTAGAATTTTATAAGTCTCGGTAAAATTCCCCAATCATCCGTCTGAACCTCATTGAAAACAATCCTAACCAATCAGTCTCTCCTCATGTTTTCCACCAACTGTCCTCACTGCTGACTGATACGGTCAACATAGCGAAAGTGAGGACTGCAGATGCTGGACATCGGAATCAAGATTAGAGTGTTGCTGGAAAAGCGCAACAAGTCAGGCAACATCCGAGGAGCAGGAAAATCGACGTTTCGGCCAAAAGCCTTTCATCACATCAATTTTCCCGCTCCTCGGATTCTACCTGACCTGCTGCCCTTTCCTAGCACCACTCTAATCAAGACTGTGATTTCCACTATCTGCAGTCCTCACTTTTGCCGAGAGCAAAGTTTCTTCATTGTGATTTTATTGCACTTGCATCACCTTTCGGAATATTCAATTTTGCAGAAATCAAGATGATTCTACCTCCAGCTGACTCTGTGAAACCCACAGAAAAGAAAAGTTTCTGCGGATTATCAATGTTATACATTCGCACCTAACTCCCCATCTCTACCTCAGGGAAGACAGCCTGACTTATTTTTCTCGAACAGGCCTACTTTCATGAATGTTCCACTTGTCATCACACGTTCAGTGTCATGCCCAATTAGCTTGTTGCCTTGAAGACTCAGTGGTCTGGTTAGCAGATATGATGCTTAAACAAGCCATGAAACGATGTTAACTTGTTTGGCATATTACAAATCCCAATGACATGTTCTCTCATTCTTCAAAACTCAAGAGTTAATTGGTCAAAATGTTGAATTCCCCGACAGTGAGATTCGCCCTGAGCTTTTGATTTTATTTAGTAAATACTCGGCAGCAGATCACACAGGTTCAGAATAATGTTCGAGAACTGCCATGCATTTTTAGCTTCACCACAATTTATACTATAAAAGATGCTGATTACTGAATTTTTATATTTGTTTTCGTATTATCAGCTATGCAAATGCTAAGGAATCCGATGTCCAGCATCTGCAGTTCTCACTTCTCCTTCATGACTGAAAAAGGCAGACGTATGTCACTGCCTCACTGTTCTCCTTCGAATGTTAATTATTTCCGACGCTTCATTGTTTATGTGACTGAAAAACAATGTGAGAACAGTCAGCTTCTATTTCACTTGTAGAAAATGTGGACTGCAGATGCTGGAGATCAGAGTCGGGAGTGTGGTGCTGGAAAAGTACAGCAGACCTGGCAACAGCCGAGGTACAGGATAATCGACGTTTTCAGCAAGACTCATTCATTTGTAATAGGACTTGTGAGCCGGCCAGACTCAGAGATGAATGGGCGATGGCAGAAGATACTGAGAGTGTGATAGGTAGGTGGAGGTGGAGTAATGGTGATAGGTCGGAGAGGAAGTGGGCGTGGATAAATCGGAAGGAAGATGGACAGACAGGACAGAACATGAGAATGATGTTGAGTTGGAAGTTTGAAACTGGAACAAGATGGGGTGCGGGGGAATGAGGAAACTGGTGAAGTCCACATTGATGTCGTTTGTTTGCAGGGTCCCAAGGCGGATGATGAGATATTCTTCGTTCCTGGCTTCGCTTGTTATCGTATTTTAATGGAAAGGGAAAGAAACTGCACATTCTTGGTGGTGTGGGAGGGGCAGTTGCAGCGTTCGTCCACGGGGTCGTAGGGGTTGTTTTCTGCGGTTGTCCTGGAGACGTTCTCTGAAGCGCTGTGTAATTGGACTTCCTGCATCTTCAATAAAGAGGAAACCACATCAACAGCAAAGGATACATGGATGGCCCGAGCAAAAGTGCGCATAAAAATCTGATGGATGTGAAAGGCTCGTTGGTGTCTTGGATGGAGGTGAGGAATGGATGCGCGGGCACACGTTTTGCAAGTCCCTAGAAGTCAGGGTGTGACGGTGGGATCGTGGACATGACAAAAGAAGAGCGGAAGTAATCACCTTTATGGAAAACTGATTAAGGTTGTGCTGGAAATTTATCTCTGATCGTGGGGTCTGTTTTTAGATAGCAGATATAGCGGAGAATGACGCGATGCATAAGGAGCTTGTTGGGGTGCAAGGTGAGGACCAGGGCGATGTTGCCATTTTGCAATTGAAGGTCCGGGTTTCGAGGGCACAGGTATGGGGAATGGAAGAGATGCATTGGAAGGTATCATCTATAACTTGTGAGGGGAAATTGGAATCTCTGAAAAAGTAGGTCATTTGGTGTGTTCTGTGGTGGAACTGGTCCTCCTGGGAGCTGATGAAGTGGAGGCTGAGAAATTGGGAATAAGGATTAATGATTTTACAAGAGTCAGGATGGAAGTAAGTCCAGTTCAAGTAGCTGTGGGTGTCAGTAAAAGATATCTATGTTGTGCCGGTCATCGTTACTGGAGATGGAGAGGTACAGGAAGGGGAAGTCAGTGTCTGAAATGGTCCAGGTGAACTTAAGATCAGGATGGAATTTGGTAGTGAATTTCATTAACTGTTCAACCTCCTCGTGGGTGGACAAGGTGGCACCAATACAGTCCTGAATATAGCGGAAAAAAAGGTGAGGAATGGTGTCGGTGTAACAGTAGAAGATGGACTTTTCCACGTAACCAACAAAGAGAGAGGCATCACTGAGGCCCTTGGATACCCATTTCTTCCTGATGAAGTTCGAGGCTACAAAGGTTAAATGATTGAGATCGTGGACATGTTCACGCAAGGAAAGAGTGTCAGTAGAGGGGTACTAGTGGGGACGCCGGATGAGGAAGAAACGGGTGACTTGGAGGCCTTTGTCATGATGGATCGAAGTGTATTCGGACTGGATGACCATGGAGAAGATGAGGCTGTGGGGGCTGGGGAAAAGAAAGTCTCGGAAGTGGTAGATGGCGTGAGTAGTCTCCCGAAGGTGTGCCTTGAATTCATGGAGCAGGGCGAGTAAGGCAGTGTCAAGGTAATTGGAGATGATTCCAGTGGGTAGGTGCAGGCTGAGACAATGGGCTGTCTGGAGAATTTAGGTTTGTGAATCTATGGTTGGAGAGAAACCTGGGTAGTGCAGGGTTCTCCAACTATGAGTTTGGAAGCTGTGGATGGGAGATTGCCAGAGCTGATGAGGCTTTCTTCAGTCTGGGAGATGATAGTTTGGTGAAGCCTGTTGACAACATTGTCAAGGGGGCAATAGGAGGAGATGGCTTCGAATTGGCGCTTGGCTTCAGTGGCGTAGAGGTCAATGCGTGAAACCACCTAACGACCAACTCCACGTCCTTCTAATTTATCTCTCAACCCCCTCAGATCCCAAGTCTCATTCCTGATGAAGGGCTATTGCCCAAACGTCAATTTTCATGTTCCTCGAATCCTGCATGACCTGCTTTACTTTTCCAGCACCACATACTCGCATCTTCTATTTGACTACGAATTTAGCGAACCAGCCACACCTGCAAGAAATTCAATACTGGATTTCTCACTCATCATTTGGCTCCAATCTGGATTTCACCAGTTTCATCAATTCCCTTCCCTACCCCTTATCCCACTTCCAACACGGAAATGGCCTCATGCCTTGTCTTACCAGTTCACTTTCCTCCTCACCTATCCACTTACCTATGCTCGCGGAATTATCACCATTTCCGCACCTCCATCCACATATCGCACTTGCAGTTGCCTTTCTCTTACTCACGCCTTCCCATTTATCTCATCACACCCTCGGCTCACAGCCTCATTCCTGATACAGTGCTATTCTCTCAAACGTCGATTCTCCTGCTACTCAGATGCGTCTAGAACTGTTGCGCTTTTCCAGCAATACTTTCTCGACATTTATAGTTTGTCGTCCAATAGGCAGTAAGGAAAGTAAATTCAGTTTTGGCAGATGCTGCTGAAGTAGTGAAGCACAAATTAAAGAATTTTGATTAAATTTTGCAAGCATGGGTTTCTCCCCATTGACAATACTGCGTTTAGTTTTAGGTGGTGCAAGGCGAGAAAGCAAGTGTCTAGCACAGCTTTAAATGATTACAGGTTTGCTAAGAATGAGCTTAGAAATGCACTGCCAAGACCCAGGAGGAGCACGAGAAAGGCTTGGTAGGACGGATTACGAAGAACCCAAAGGCACTTTACTCATGTGTGAGGAACAAGGGAATTGTCAGGCAAAATTGAGGGCCAATCATGGATAGATTAAGGAATTGTGACTGGCGTCTGAGAAGATAGTGGACGGCCTAAACGAGTTTTTCTTAAATTTGTTTTTCACTAAGATAAGGATCGTTGTTGTGAATGAGAATTTGAGGAGCGGAGAAGCATGAACAGATGGAGATTGAGGCCGTTAGTGTGCAGGAAATATTGTCAAATATTAAGATTGAAAAGTCTCCATTGCCAGGTGGATTTAGCATTGTTTGCTCTGAGGAGCGAGAAAGTGGGTTGCTAAATTCACTGGTGAAGATCTTTGCTTCATCACTATCCACGGGAATCCAAGGATTGGAGGTTGGCCAATTTTGATCTTCTTTTCAAGAAGGGGATTGGCTAAATCCCTGGCAGTTCAGACCAGTCAGTCTTACGTGTACGGGGAGCAAATTTTTGGAATGAATTTTGAGGGATAGGATTTATGACTACATGGAAAAGCATGGAATGGGAAAAGGCAATCAGTATGGCTTTGTCAGGAGCAGGTCATGCCTCACAAATCTTTTGTTTTCTTTGTGCAGTTGAGAAAAAGGTTGATGCAGATCGCGCAGTGAATGTGGTGCACGTGGACTTCAGTAAAACATTTGATGAGGTTCCCCACAGTAGACTCGTTCATAAAATCAGGAGTAATGGAATAAACTGACATTTGATTGTCTATTCAGAATTGGTTGGCTGACAGAAGGCAGAGAGTGGTTGTAGATGGCACATATTCTACCTGGAAGTCAGTGGTGAGTGGCATCTCGAAGGGCTCTATTCTTGTGCTCTGTTCGTCGTAATGTTTATAAATGACTTGGAAGATGAAGTTGAACAGTGGAATATTAAGTTGACGATGACAGAACGTTTGGAATTGCCGTTGATAGTGCCATTAGCTGTTGCAGTCTGCGGCCTGATGTTGACTGTATGCAGAGCTGGGCTGAGAAATCGCAGATGGATTTCAAATTGGATGAATATGAAATAATAGATTTTGGAAGGTTGAAGTTGAATGCTGAATGTAGGATTAACGATAGGATTCTTGGCAGTCTGGAGGAACAGCAGGATCGTGGCTTTCAAGTTCATAGAACCCTCAAAGTTGACACAGATGTCGTTAGGGTTGTCAAGAAAGCAGATGGTGTTTGGAATTCATGAACAGGGGAATCGAGTTTAAACGCCATGAGGTTTTGCTGCAGCTCTGCAAAATGCTGGTGAGACCACACTTTTGTGACATTCTGTCCAGTTTCTATCCCCCTCTTTTACAAAAGATGTGGAGGCGTCGGATCAGGTGCAAAGAAGATTTACAAGGATACTACCTGTCCTGAAGTGCTTGTTTTATGAGGAGATGTTGACTGAGCACAAAGTTTCACACGAGAGAGAAGGGGAAAGAGAGGGGACTTGATGGAAGTATACAAGTTAATGAGACATATGGACAGAGTCGAAAGCCAGGGAATTTTCCACAGGGTACGATTGACTGCCACGAGGGTGTCTTCGAACCAAAGTGTTCGGAGAATTGTGTAGAGCAGACGTCAGAGGTAGTTTTTTTTAATGCAGACAGTAGTGAGTGCATGGAACGCGTTGCCAGCGACAGTGGTGGAAGCAAAATCTCTAGGGACATTTAAGCGACGGCTGGACATGCACATAGGCTGTAGTGAATAGACCGGAGAGTAAGTTTGGATATTTAATTTTATATCGTGGGCCAAACGTCCTATACTGTGATGTACTTTTCTATTTTCTCTGTTTTATCACATTCAGCCCAGGCCAAGTCAGAGCGGCGGATGACTTTCCATAAAGACATCAGATAACCGGATTTGTCTGTTTTCTTACCCCCACCCCGAAAATAAATAATGGTATCATGGTCATTTATCGGCTAAAACATTTCAGTTCATGTATATTCCATAATCCGTTGGATTCAACGCAAGCTGCACATTATACTAAGCTGTGAATGCATTAATTGCGTAGAGTTAACACGATCTGTTCATCGACTGCACAACTATATCGCAACACAACACAAAACTGACAACACAAAAAGAGAAAATGTCATCAATGGTGTATTGAGACGAAGCCAATTCAGCAGGTTGGCGGTCATTTTCAGAACTAGAAAGTTTCGCCGTCAGTCGGAATAGATCTTTGCCCAATCGAATTGCAGTTTTGATTTCCATGCCTTTGTTGCAAACCACGCAAAAAATATCAAATTACCTCTCATTCCTTTGGCGTTTCAGATATCATGGTAAGCATTACCATGGACAGTATTGATGCACGAGACATAATTTAAAGTAAGCACATCTTTATTGGAAAAATGAGAAACGTCTATGTAGATATGCACAGCCAGATTTTGGTCTTTATCCAGTAAAGTTAACACTGAAACGTGGCCAGGGTGGCGGTTGGGTGGGGGGCGTCTTCTCTCCTAGGTCCTGTTTATTTGGATTTCCTAAATATGAGAAAGCTGCATCAGGAAGATTCTTTTTTAGATCTCTGGTTCATGATGAGTAGGGGAATGAAGGCTTGTGAGGAACGGGTAGGAAATTACACATGAACAGGATCTGACAACGAACATTATCTTAATAACGAAAGAGTAAGCAGAAGGAATCGATTAGCCTTGTGGAGTTTTTCATCTTTGTCGTCTTAATTCAACTTAGTTATTCAAATTTCATTTAAAGACTGGTCATTGGACTCTAAATTACTTATGTTTTCTCTCCAAAGATACTACTGCACATATTGATTTTCTCTCGTAGTTTCCATTTGTCTTTCAGATTTCCACATTCTGTAGTTCGTTGTTTTCATTCAGCTCCCCGTTGTGGGTTGTCCCAGTTAATAATATCAGCTTATTAATACTGTTGTACAGCCACACGTTAGAATTGTTTTGATTTAGTCACTTAAACATGGAACTCTGTCCCGAGTATCCATGTTCTAACGATTCAGGAATGATATCAAGGAAACTGGATTCCGAAATGTCACATAAAATATTCAATGGGCATTTATGTTCAACTCCTCGAGACTTTGAGTATTTCACTTTTACACGCCTGTGAATCCAGAGTTCTGGATTGAGTTTGCCTGTTTGTGTCTGTGTCATACCATCATGTAAAAAAGACAAAAATCAAATACAACTTTGTGTTAATGAGGATATCATTCAGTAACTATTACAAATAATGAAATGGACGACAGTAATCATCATTCAAAGTAACTGCATGACTCTTTTATCTGTGGTTTCCAATTCTCGGTCCTCCAGTTAAACAGCTATGATCATTTGAACATAATAAAACTGAAAATAGTATCAAAATAAACAACACAGCCGCTGAAGCCTATTCTGTAAATCAACGTGCTTAATGTTCATTTAATTTGAGCATCAACACCACTTTGTCACTCTCTTTTACAGTTATTAAGTTAATATCTGTCCATTTCACCTTTAACTTTATGCAATGTTGTAGAATCCATTGCACGCTGGGGAAGTGAATTTCATATGATCATGTAGCTATAAGTGTAGTCACTTCTCATCATCTTTTGTATTTGTATTACACTCCCATCCAACTCTTATCCCACTTTTTGTACATTAAGCAATAGCATCTCTGCACATATTTAGTTGAGCAAAGAGAGTATATGCATGCACTGTTAGAATGGTCTTAGTGAGGCAGACCCACTGATCTCTCGAATCAATCTCCTGAACCATCCCTCATTTTCCTCCAGTAAAATGGCAAGCACACTCAGGTCTTAAGACTGCACGTCATACTGCAGCTGCGGTCGCGCTAACGCCCTTGTCCAGAATCAGCAACTCTGTAATAAATGCCAGATTACATTCGGCATGTTTATGTCCCTATGTTCCTGCAAGCACATGCACGAAGATGCACAGATTATTCCAGGTTTCCCAAACGCCCCACCTCGTAGCTCACAAACCAGAAGTGACTACACAGATGGCATACTTTCCATTTGCCTACACTAAAGCGATTTGAAGTTTATCTCAGTCAATTGACAAGTTGTCTTCGAATGCACGGGTCCAAACACTTAACCTCGCATTTATCCATAGTAAACTCCACCTGCTGGCATATTGTTTTTGCTTAAGTCAGATGTGTGACCAATTGAAGCACATATGTCATTGTCTCGCTTGTTTCTTGCAACTTAATTCCCTATCTGCTTTAGCGATATCAGCATGTATTTTATTTTTCCACTCTGTGATTCTGTCTATCCCCTCATCCAATTCATCAATATAGACTGCAAATACTAGGGGCACGAGACAGAAAGCTCTGGTACGCCATTAATTGCATTTTTCCAACTACGGAAATTGCATCATTTATCAAGAAATCTAGTTTTTTTTTAAAGAATAATTAATCAATCATTTATCCAAGCTTATCTATTACTCGTAAACCTAAGTAACATAGGTTTATGTTATTCTTTTGTGCAGTGCGTTCTCACCAATCTTCATGGAAGTCCACATGTTTTACAATCACAGATTACCAATCCACCACTTTCCACACTTTGTCTTCGACGACCGATTGTGAATTAGGGTTACACCATCGTGTAATTCACGTCCTGATTCCACATCTCTCCATCATCTAGAAGGCATAAATCAGCATGGGAATGTCATGAGCCGCGTTTGTCGTAATGGTTGCAGCTCCGGAAGTGTCCTGGAAAATCTCAGACAATCTAAGACCAACCAACCATATTGAGTGGCACTGCACTCTAAACATCCCCTTGCTCCACCAATGAACAGCAGATGCAATAATGGACAAAGAGCAGCAACTATACTGTGAAAAATGCTATTATTTTCAAATGCCACAATCCCTACAATCAACACGGCAAAATGTAACAGGTATGAAGGAAGATAAATTTTTGCAGTGTCCTCTTAAGGCTTTAAGATTTTGGAGAGCATGGACACGGTACATAGAATGATGTGACTGTCCTTAGTTGAAAGGTTAGGTAATGAGAGTTTTTTTTAAGGTAGCAGTTCCAAAAAAGGTTTTATGAACAAAAAAAAGAAACGCTTGACTTAAGATGCGGCGTATCTGAAATGCCCTGCCTTATAGGAATGTGGAGACCAGCTCCGCCACACCCTTACATTTGTGCACTTACAAGGCCACGACACAACTTTGGAAAGTGAATTACATTTACATTTTTGTATCTTTGCCAGAACAGACTCTGTTAGCTAAATGATCTCCCCTTTATTGCAGACATCGATGGTTTGTTCTCTGGAGCGGTGTGTCATTAAAATTAAACTTTTATTGCCATTCTCCGTCCCTCTACCCGTACAAACGATTGCAATATTCACGTTACTGACTGTGCGGTTTGACAAAAGGGCGTCGTTGACTTGTTAAACTACTGGTTTGGAAAGCAAGACTCTCAGTGTGGACTGCATCCCTTGGGACATAGAGGAAAGATGGAGATATGTTTCAGTGGCAAAAGTCGTCCGCTGGATATCAATACAAAATGTGTAGATTGTGAGTTCATGTATATCACAACAAGAAAGAATACACAGTTGAGTTGTAGTGACGAGTAACAACAAATTATAGTAGAATGAAAACTTTCATTCAGACAAACATAAAACACACAACATAAGGGAGTACAGAACAGCGCATGCCTTGATGTAGCAACCTTGTATCGTACTGTCGTATTTGACTAACTCACATACTGTTCATTGGGCTAATTTCGATGTGCCTATCCAAAAGTTATTTTTGTGTGGTTCTTCTACCACTGCTGACAGTCACTTCTACGCATCCAACACACTTTGAGTAAAGAACTTACCTCTGACATTTCCTGTAAACCTTCTTACACTTGATCATTGCATTCAACCAATTGGCCCCATTCTGCAATTGCACACTCAGTTACAAACAATTATTTCAGTGAGCACGAACAGATTGACTTAGCGTCTTTTATTGTTTTTTACACTTCATACTTAATCTTACCCGGATACTGCTGTGTTGAATGTTGTATACCTACACAGTAACACATTGTACAATAGCGGGAAATTTACTGTAGATCATCTGAATGCCAACGAATGGACATAGAGACTGAATGAATTTCAGCGGTCTTTCCTAAACACATAAATATGTTGTCTTAACTTCGGGCACTTCCAAACGATAAGTAATTTACCAGTGGACATGAACATGAACACCATCGCGAGAAAAGTACAATTAGAAAAATAATTGGATCTGGATGATGCAGTGACCATTGCGATTATTGAAAAGATCACACAGTATAGTTGGTAAAAAGTTTTGAGCGATTAAGTGAATCAAAACAGGGAAAAAACATTAAGGAAACTGAATGCATACAGGCCCAGGTGACGTTCTGGGACAAAAGAACCGTCGTGAAAGTCAGACCCCATGGACCTTGAAGACGAAGGTCCCGCAGGAATTTGCACGACAAACATAGAAGAAAGAGGTGCTACGTTTTTGAGACGAATTTGCTTCCACTCAAAGTTTGTTCCAAAGTTCAACAGCTCTCCTAACAGATCTTCTGAAGAAGAACAGAAACTTTCTATGAACAGAACGATGCCAGGAGCATTTGCGAATTTGAAATCAATATTAATTAACACACCAATTTTATCTATATCATTTTTTTTCGAAAACCTTCAAAGTTATAATCGATGTTTGCAATCCATGATTTGGAGCTGTACTGCTACAGGAAGATGATAATGGAATTGAAGATATTTGTTACTTTGCAAAGAAACACAACATCCACCAGCTAAAATAATCCACCATGGAAAAGGATTTACTGAATTTTGTACTGGTCTTACAACTTTTTCACTGTTAATGTGATGAGATACGTGTCGGAGGCAGTTGAACAAAGTCCAATACCTTCTTACATTCTTGGGAAAGTTTAAGGAAAAGTTTAAGAGTCTACTGAGTTGAAATCTTCCTCAAATACATTTAATTTTCAAGTGTGGATATAGTCAGTTGTACAAATGTGATTGCACAGGTATTAGCATGGATTTAAAGGATAAAGCACAGAAAAATTTGAACAGATTCCAATGTTTATAAATGTGTGCGTGTATGTGGGCGCACGCCTTTCACGTTTTTATAAGTGGGAGTTATCATAAAGTTGAAGGCCTACACTGTACCGTTAAGAGACACAGAATACTGTTCCATACTGTGTGTTTAAAAGATCAGCCTCAGAGTATTCTACAAGAGTTAAATAATGTACCGTTTGCCTGTGAAATAGATTCCTGCGCTGTTTCTGTTTTGACAATTCGAATTTAAGCAATCAGTTTAAATTATGCTGGATGATACAAGGAGCAAATCGAGTTTGAAATTATTGTTTCACTAATATCGGCACGACGAGTCGATTCGATTTTGGAGATATATAAAATGCAGGCAGTTTGAAAACCAGAAGACTAACTGCCACTGTGACAGATCCAGGAAAGTTAAACACTCTATTAAAGTATTCTTTTCATATGAAACATTTTCAGAGTAAAAAAAAAGACCATAAGGCAGATCTCTGCCAGAAGAAGAAAGACACCCAAAACAAATATCACAGTTTGATTTTGAAATTAATTTAATGTATTTTTACTAAGTGTTTCATGGGAACACTATACGTTTTTTTGTCCAGATAGGACTGGTAATAAGCAGTTAAGAGAAAGGGCGGATTAGAATTGTGTATAGTTAATGTTTAATGTTCACTTTCAGAGAAAAACGTGTAATTTGATATTAGAGTTATGACAGCATAGAAACTGGTCCTTCGGCTCAAAATGTTAACACCGCCCCTCAAAGTGGATCCCACCCACATCCATTACCCTCTATCTACATTGATTAACGCCTCTCACCTACACATCTCTGAAGATAGTGGGAAATTGAGCTTGGTTATTTCACGTAACCTGCACAACTTTGGACGATGTGCGGAACCACAATCAGACACAGGAAGAATATACAAACTCCACCCAGACAGTCGTCCGAGTTTGGAATCGAGCGCAAGTCCCTGGAGCTGTAAGGCAGCAGTGCTAAACACTGAGCCACAGTGTAATCTTCATTAAATGCTGGAATTCAGCAGTTCTCTGTCTTTGCTATTTTGACAGGTTACAAGGCAAAGTGGGCTTGTCTGCGTGTTTGGTTTAGTTAAAATCAGTAAAGAGTACCTGGGCGAGAACTTGAAGTATTTGTCCCATCCTCAGTCAGAATTGTTGAATCCTTGGTCCATTTCAGTCTCATCATGATGCCCACAGAATCGCAGCTTCTGATCTTCAAACATTTCGATTCGCTGCACGTGACATCAAGCAAAATCTGAACACAATAGTTACAGTAAGGAAAATAATCCTGTCAGTAATACTGCAATACTACTGAAAACCTGCAGTGAACAACAAACCGTGAACACGGGAAAGTTGTTTCATACCAGCTCCTACTCTGATATACACCTGGCAATGTAGAAAATTACTCCAATAGGTCCAGTTTCCCAATAGGAGAAGTATTAAAATTTTACCCGTTGCCACGCCCTAATTCCCATCACGACAATCAAACTGATGGAAATTCTGTTCGACTTGCCTGTAAATCATCACAGAGATAACCTCTCAGTACGTTTTCCAATCGCTCCCCATGTGGAGATGGTGCTGTCGTAGAAATGCCAACGGATTACTTATCCAAACCAGGATAACACGCTGATATCTCGTGGAAGTTACAATCACTTAACATATTGTCAAAATCTAAGAACTGTATCCTTCACCAATGTACTGTCAGGAAGCAAATCTCCTGAGCTTTTCTGGTGTGATGTAAAAGTGAAACGACACACATAGTCACATGTGGTGGTGATAACTACATTGTCAGACAGGACATTTCATGCCCTTACCACTCTCTGAGTAAGGAACCTGCCTCTAAAATCTGTCATAAATCTGTCACCTCTTAATTTGCACTTATGCCCCCTCATACAAGCTGACGTCATCATCCTAAAAAAGGCACTTCCACTGTCTACTCTATCTAATCCTCTGATCATCTTATATGTCTCCATCAAATCCCTTCTTATCCCTTTTCTCCGATGAGAACAGACCCAACTCTCTCAGCCTTTCCTCATAAGACCTTCCGTCCAGACCAGGCAATATCATCCTAAATGTCCCCGGAACATTTTCCTATGCTTACACATCTTTCCTGTAATAGGGCGAACAGAAATGTACACAATATTCAAAGTGCGGCTGCACAAGCTTTTCTTTTGTTGCAGCAAAGGATTACGGCTCCAAAACTCAATCCCTCTAACAATATAACCTGAGGTACCGTATGCCCTCTCAACAGCACTACCAACATCGGTGGCACTTTTCAAAGGCCTATGCACATGGTCATCAAGTTCCCTCTGCATATCCACACTACCAAGAATCTTTCCATTTACCTATTATACTGCCTTCATGTTAATCATCTCAAAGTGAATTGCCTCACACTTATCTGCATTGAACTCTGTTTGCAACGTCTCCGCCAGATTCTGCAGCGTATCCAAGTCCCTCTGCAACCTGCAACATTCGTCCACACTGTCCTCTACTCCACCGACTTCAGTGCCATCCGCAAATGTAATTATCCATCCACCCATACTTATGTCGAAGACGCTTGCAACAATGACCAACAGCAGTCGTCCCAAAACAGATTCTTGTGGCACATCACATGTGACCGGAATCCAAGGTGAATATATTTCATCAACCACCACTCGCTTCCTTCTTAAAGAAAATCAGTTTCTAATCTGCGCTGCTAAATCACCCTCAATCCTGTGCCTCTGCAGTTTCTCCAAACACCTACCATATGGAACTTGATCAAAGCCCTTACTGAAGTCTACGTACACTACATCAACTGCCCGACCCTCGTCGACATGGTTGGTCACCTTCTCAAACAACTCAATGACATTTTTCAGACATAACCTGCTTTTGCCGAATCCATATTGACGATCTGCAATCAAATTGTTGCTTGCTAGACGATCATAAATCCTATATCTCATAATCCTATCCAAAACGTTTCTTACACATGAAATAAGGCTCACTGGTCTATCATTAACTGGGTTATCTCCAATGGCCCTTTTGAACATGGGCACAACATTTGCATTCCCCCAGCCCTCTGGTACTATACTGTCGAAAATAAAAACTCAATGATCAAGGTCAAAGGCTCCAAAACCTCCTCGCTTGCTTCCCAGAAAATCCCCGGATTAATCCTCTATCGTCCAGGCGAGTTGTCTATTTTCAGTCTATCCAGAGTTAATAATACCTCTTCCTCACTGATCTCGATCCTTTCTGGTCAACTGTCTCGTATCTCACTCTTCTCCTCTTCAGGATGCTTCTTTTCCTGACTGAAAACCGATGAGAAATAATCATTTAGACGCTCTCCGAACTCCGCAGGTTCCACACACAACTTTCCACTTCTGTTTTTGACTGGACCTATTCCTACATTCGTTATCTTTTTATTCCTTAGCTACCAAGAGAAGGCTTGATGGTTCGCGTCTATTGTACCTGTTAAAGACTTCGCATGCCCTCTCTTTGCTCATCTGAACTCTCTCTTTAAATCCTTCCTCGCTCATCTGTAACTCTCAATCGCCTTATCTAAGCGACCTCGTATTATTGTCACATAAGCCTCCTTCTTCTGCTAAACAGGCGAGGCAATTTCTGTAACAAAACACAATTCCCTTACCTTCTTACTTCCTCCCATTTGTTTTATTTTCAAAGGTTCATTCTTTCCTGCGTTATCCTCTTCCCCTTAATATACCGAAAGACTATCTTGGGATTCTTGTTAATCTTAGCCCTTGATGTTTAATCATACCCACTTTTTGGTTTTCTACTTACTTCCTTACGTTCAGCCCTACATTTGCTCTGGGCTGACATGACCTCGGTTCATCTGCTCACTTTATAGCGAACTTAAGCTTCTCCTTATGTTTTTATTCCGTTCTTAATATTTCCAGGCAATCATGCTCTCTGGGTTTGTTTTCCTAAATTTGATCTTAGATGTAACATGTTGGGCCCATACGCTTGACAAATCCATTTTGAGCATGAGGTGACCTCCCCCACAGCCAGAACACTGTTCTGCTCCAACTTGACTCAAAGGTAATTGCTCTCGACGACTTGCGCCACATCCTGTCTTTTTTTGAATCAAATCTGTCTCCCTAATCTAGAAAACATTATTTTACAATCATCTTTTATTTTCATCATTTCCTTAACAAATTTAAAATGTATCATGTTAAAGTTATTGGTCCCAATATTCACTCCTGTAATTCTGCCTGTAAAACCTTGTTGGCATCATTTTCAACAGTAAGGCCCAGCGTTGCGCTATCCCTATTGTGGCTTCGAGCTACAGTTGTTTTAAAAAACTCTCTAAAATAAATTTCAAAACAACCCCCCCCCCCCCCGCCTTAATAACAGTAGATTTCTACAATAAAGGTGGGGAATTTAATCCACGAGTATTATCGTTTTTTTACACACCCCAACGAATTGTGTAGACATCTGTTGCTGTATTTCCTTTTCACTGGCAGTCAATAATATATTCTCAGCACTGTGTATATCGTCTTCTTCTTCCGGAGCTCTATGCACAAAGCCTCATTCGAAAATCCCTCTAAGATATCGTCCATCCTTACTAATGTAACTGATTCCTTAATTAATATGAAACAAATTCAGCTCTTTCATACCCTGTCCTGTCCTGGCTCGAGTTTCCATTTACCAGAATTCTGATTTGCGTGCCCTTATCTCCCTCAACCAAGTCTCAGCAATGGTAAAAAAAAATTCTCAATTCCACATGTCAATCTACTCCCTTACCTCATCTCTCTGGCGCTTAATATTCCCAGCATTCAGGTAAAGGACATCCAAACAAGAATATCACACCCTGGACCTCGGAGTTGTGCAGTCATTCAGCTGTTGCTGTCAGCCTGCCCAAAATGACGGAAAATGCAAACATGGAGCTGAAAAATGTGATATTTGTTAAAACGTCATTTTGTTTTGGGCGACCTTTTCAAAACCGAGCAATCACCGACACATGGCATGAGTTTCTGGTTACAAACTCCCCCCCTCAAGGCGCAGAGGGGACATCCTTCACGACTGGGCATCGTTGTTTGTGTCTCCATAACGCAGAATCTAATTGTTGAATCCCTAAGTTGGAGAATGGCTAATTTTGATGGTATAAGGTAAAAGTAATCGAAGGCTGATTGCGGCATATTTTGACCGGTACATGAAGAACTAGAAAATTTGAAGCCTTCAAAAATGAGAGAACGGGAGGCCAGGGACAGAGTATTCCTCTTCAGTTGAGAAAAAACGCTGGTAGGTGTCGTGACTGCTGGTTGACGAGAGGAAATGGGTCTTTGATTATGGAAAAGAAGAAAACATATGAGAGGGATAGATTGGAGAGATTGAGATTGGAAGAGAACAAATGCAGTAAGAAGTTAGTTAAGTGGGAAATCAGGAGGGTGAAATGGGATATGAGATAGCTTTGTCAAATAAGGTGAAGGAGAATGCAAAGGGATTTCAAAAATACGTTAAAGACAAACGGATGGCGAGAGAGGGAATACAGCTCCTCACATATCAACAAGGCGACCTATGCATGGAGCCACAGGAGGTAGGGGAAATACGAAACAATTATTTTGCATCAGGGTGTCCTGTGGAGCATGAAACTCCTACATCTATGAAAGATGTAGAATGTGGGCAAATTGATGGTGACAAATTGGAAAATGTACATATTACAGGGGAGGAAGTCCTGGATGTCTTGAAACATATAAAAGTTGATAAATAGGGAGCAGATCAGGTGCACCCTTGATCTCTGAGTGAAGCCATGGAAGTCATTGCTAGGCCCCGAGCTGAGATATTTGTATAATCGACACTCACAGGTGCGGTGCTGGAAGACTAGATGTTAGCTAACGTGTTTTAAGTTTTATGAAATATAGTAAGGAAAAGCCATGGAACTATGCACCACTGAGCCTAACATCGTTATGGGCAAGTTGTTGAAGGGTATCCTGAGGAATAGGATTTACATACATTGTTAAATATAAGGAGAGATTAGGGATAGTCAGCATGGCGTTGCGCTTGGGAGGTCATGTTTCATATACTTGATTGAGTTGTCTTTGAAGAAGTAACGAAGTTTATTGATGATGACAGAGTGGAGGACGTGATCTATGTTGAAAACAGTGAGGTGTGGAACAAGATTCCTAAGGAGAGACTGCTTAGCAAGGTTAGATCTTATGGGATACGGAATAAGTATCCATTTGGAAACCGATCTGACTCAACGGTAAAAGACAGAGGATGATGGAGTGCTGCGTTTTAGTCAGGAGGTCACTGCTGTGCTACATGGGTCGATGCTGGGTCCGCTAATTTTCGTCATTTATTTTAGCGATTTGGATGTGATCATTAGAGGTATATCTGCAAAGTTGGCAGATGACAGTAAAATTGGAGGTGCAGACGACAGCGAAGACGTTTACCTCAGATTACAACAGGATCTCGATCAGTTATGTCAATGTGCTGAGGAATGAAAGATGGAGAATACTTTATCTAAATATGAGATGCCACACTTCTGAAGCTCAATCAGAACAAGAGTTATATGCTTAATGGTAAGATCCTAGGAAGTTTGCTGAAAAGGGAGACTTTGGATTGCAGGTTCCAAGCTGCTTGACATTAGAGACGCAGTTGATAGGACAGCGAAGACATTATTTGGTACGGTTTCCTTTATTGGTCAGAGCACTGGGTATCTGAGTTATCAGATCATATTCCGGCTGTAAAGGACATTGGTTAGGACAGCTTTGGAATATTGCGTGCAGTTCTGGTTTCTTTCCAATGGAAAGGATGTTGAGAAGCTTGAACGGGTTTAGAAAGATTTTACAAGATGTTGCCAGAGTTGGAATATTTTAGCTACAGGGAGAGGGTGCATAGGCTGGTGTTGTTTTCCTGCAACGACGAAGGCTGAGTGGTAGCACTGCAGAGGTTTGTAAAATACATGAGGGGCATAATAGGGCAATTAGACAAATTATTTTCGATGGAGTGACGAAGTCCAGAACCAGAGGGCATAGGTTCAGGATGACAGGAGAAAATATAAAATGGACCGAAGGGGCAATATTTTCATGCAGAGCATGGTGCATGTATGGAATGAGCTGCCAGAGGAAGTCATGGTGACTGGTACAATTACAATAGATAAAAGGCATCTGCATGCTTACATGAATCGGAATATTTTAGAGGTCCAAATGCTGGAAAATGGGATTGCATTAGGTTAGGATACCGAGTCAGCAAGCATGAGTTGGGCGGAAGGGTCTGTTTACATGCTGTTTAACTCAGCAGCTGTAAGTGAACGTGCTCCGAGCGATGCTGCTCATCTGTACAGGGTCCTGGCTTGTGCTTACATTTTTTGAGTAATGATCACTCTAACCCTGTTAATTCAAACCTGCCTTTCACCAAATAAGGTTTCTCACAATAAAATGATTCGTGCTTTCCTCTGTTTTCCATTCCATGAGCCATAGGATTTTGGGACACACTTGTTCAAGAAGACAGCAAAATCCATCACCCTGAAATGAAAATTCGTGAGTCAGTGAGTTGAACAGGATAATTTGGAATTGGAAAGTTGGGGTGAAACACAAACGGAATCACCCAACTTGTGGATTGATACATGTTTGAAGGAGTGACTTGTGTGAGGTCAGGAAGCTGGGAGGGGTGTAAGGTCAAGACTTCCAGTTATGGTGCACATTGTTATATTCAACTGAGTGTCAGTACATAATGTATGGTGACCGAGGCCCGACAAAATCCACAATACTTACTTACTAATTTCATTCTTGTCTTGCCGTTTGCCTTTTTTCAGATGCATTCTACTGGAACCGATCTCGAGTTAAGCCCACTAAGAAGCATTTTAGATGACCCATATTTTAATCTCTGACCATACACGCAGTTGTAAACTTATATTTTACTATTGGCGAATATGAAGGTGACTTTTGTGGATACGTGTTTAGAGGATTTACTGTGAGACAACAAGTGCGACAGGAGATTATTCAATTGTTAATATATTCATCAAGGGTCTGGTCCAGGGTACAGATGAATGAAGCATGGGAGGCAGACCTCCTGTCATCAAGATAAGCAGCTTGTGAGGTGCATTCTGATAATTCGTAACCATGCATCTACTCCCTGCATCAGGCTCTGACTGAAGATGAATCTGAAAGGCCTGGTTGCTGTTCAGTCATTGGTGTCTAATTTGGAAAGCATTTGTACTTATACTGAGAGCAGTGATAGTCTGTTGGCTAGGTACCACAATGCCAAAGGTGGATCCCAAGTGACTTGTTGTAAACGAATGTTTAAATAATATTCCTGACCCAACTTGGAAGTTCTCTGTACAGTTTTAGGAGCAGTTTTACTGATCCGAATGAAATCTTTTGATTTTCTGTGTATTGGGCAATGCGAAGATGTGAGTAAAAGTATTCAACAATACGTTATTTGCATTATCTCTGAAAACAATAACATTGTACGAAATTTATGGAACTACAAAGAAATCAATACAAAATTTAAAAAAAATTTTAATATTAAGAAAAAGTACACGTTGTCTCAATGTTGTGGTGATGACAATTGCATATTCAATGTCAGTATTGAAAGGAATACATTGTCACTCTCATATTTCCAATGTGGTTGATTGCTGAGCTATTAAATAGACACAGTGAGCAAACGATTGAACAATTTAATGAACATTTCATTGTTTTAAATATAATTAATTAACGAAAGTTCAAAATATAATGTTCAAGCTTCAGCTATTTAGCAATAACGTAAATACGACAATAAATGTACTCAACTTCAACAAAAAAGATCATTCATCCCACGCGGACCTATGGATCTGAAGCCAATCGATCCTATACTATTCCATTTTAATTCATATGTTTATCCAATGTCCGTCTAAACGTCCTTACATTTGACGAGTCTTGTTCTGTTTCAGTCAGTGAGTTCCACGACCTTACGACTCCCTGAGTGAATAAAATCTACCTCTGACATCTGTCATATATCTATCAACCCTCAATTTAAACCTATGTCTCCTCGTAAGAGCTATCACCATCGTATTTGACGTCATGCCAATATGCTCAGATGTCTGAGGAAGAAGAGACGCTGATCGGCCCCTGTACCTAATGTGTCCACCTGAACAGCATTTGCAGCTGTATAGTTCAGCCATATTAACAGTATAGTGTTCTGTGCTGGTGTTTGCAACAAAGGAAGGGTGGGACGACTTTGCACAGTTTATACAAGAGGATAAGAACGATGAGATCTGGATTGGAGTGGATGATGCATTAGGAAATTAGGACACATGCCGATTTGCTGGAGCTTTGGAGGCTGAGGGGATACATGGTAGCTGAAAATATGATTATGAGAGTCATGGACACGGTTGACAGACGGTCCGCCTTTTCACAAAGTGGAAAGGTCAAACCTGAAAGGTCACCTGTCAGCTCGAAGGTGAGAAAGGGAATGTTTGAAGGTGATACTTCATCGTAATACAAGCAGGGGTAGATCATTTGCCTCATTGCGGCTGCTCCGCAATTGATTAAGACCATGTCTATTTTATCCGTCATAGGTCCTCCGACCAGCATTACCCCTTCAACATCAATTCCCCTGCCAAGCAAAGAAAAACATCCAAGTGTGTCTTAAATGTATTTAATGAAGCTGCCTCTCGTAATTCCTTGATTAGAGTAAATAAAAAAGTCAAGAGTTGCTGGAATCCAAAATAAACAGGCCAATGGCTGGAAGAACACAGCACGTCAGGCAGAAACAGGAGTCGGAAAAAAGGCCTGGAGAAGGGAGATACCGGAAACGTCGAATTCGAAACCTCCTGATGCTGGCTGGCTGACTGTGTTCTTCGAGGCTCCTGTCTGTCTACTGCTAGACTGGGCAGAGAATTCCATAGATTCACTACTCTCTGGGAAAGGGCATGTCTGTCCTAAATCTATTCCCCATAAACATGAAATCAGATCGACGAGCACTCGTGTCACCCACAAATGGAAACAACTTTCCTGGCACTTTCTCTTCCATTCCTTTCACAATTGTATGTGCTTCTGGAAGATCTCCTGTCATTCTTCTGAATTCCAGACATTACATTCCCAGGTGGTGCAACATCTCCTCATATCATGTGACTCCAGACCCACAGCAACTTTTCTTACTTAGAACCACCTCTGAGAATTCTGCACTGGGGCAAAGAATGCTCGTCGAAATCATCAGCCCATGAATTAATAAATAAAAATACATATTTCACTCTCGGTCTCTGCAAACACCTGCAGCTGCATCAATTTGTACTGGCTTTGTAGCATCACTCAGGCCTTTATTCCTCTCTCGAAGACTGCCACCAACTGAACCACCTTCAACTCTACTAGCTCTTGTTATCTCATTTAACCCTGACAGTGTTGACTGTTCGTACTGATTTCCTCCAGTTAAGGGACTCCATGCGATCACTTGAGCACATGCGTTCTTATTTCTAAGGCATTGATTCTTCAGAATTGTTAGGGTATATGTCTTCTCAGCATCTCTTAATCAACCTTGATGGGCGACATGGTAGCTCAATAATTAGCACTGCTGTTCACAGTGCCAGAGAACCGCGTTCAATTCCCGCCTCAGTCGAATGTCTGTGTGGAGTTTGTCAATTCTCCCGTTTCTGCGTGGATTTCCTCCGGGTTCATCCCACAGTCCAAAAATGTGCAGATTAGGTGAACAGGCCATGCTAAATTGCCCCTAGTGTTAGGTGAAGGAGTAAATGTAGGGGAATGTGTCTGGGTGTGTTGCGCTTCGGCAGACTGGTGTAGGCTTTTTGGCCCGAAGGGCTTCTTTCCACTCTGTAATTCTATTCTAAAACTCTGATCATTTCCATACTGCGTGAATCACAGGTTTGGAATGACTTGCTGAGGTTATGCCTATTGTTGAATATTTTACACGAACCCTTCAAACGTTTTCTGCTTTTCATTTCCAGCCAGACATTTTAGTCTGTTTACCCTGCTTATCTAGTTCAGTTATACTCTCAAACTCATGTAACTATCTTTGTTGCTCATTGTCGGGTCAGTTTAAAACATCATTATCTCTTTCAATTCAACTATATTACAACATATGACTCCCTATCTCTGTAACTTCCTCAAGTCACACCTCTCCTCCCTATCTCCGTAGCCTACATCACTCACTCGAACTCTCCCTACCTCTGTAACTATCTCCAATCACTCCAACTCTTTATTTTTGTAAACTCCCCAAGTTACTCAAACAATCCCTATCTCTGCAACCACCCCCAGTTACTTCAACTTCCCTCCCTCTCTGAACACCTCCAAGAACTGCAATGCTCCCACTCTCTGTAATCTCCATCATTCACTCCAACCATCCATATCTTCGTAACATCATTCAGTAACTCCAATCTTCCCTATCTCTGTAATCTTCTCCAGTCACTCCAACTCTCCCTATCGCTGTAAACTTTCCTAGTCTCTGCAACGCTTTTGCAACTCTGTAAACTCCTGTAGTCACTCTTTCTCTGCCTATCTCGGTAGATTTGACCAATTACTCGGTCCATCACTTCCTCTGTAACCTATCCCAGTACTGTCAGTCTTCATATGGGCCGAAACACTTACAGAGCATTGAGTTCGATGGTCAGCCAGTATCATATTGTATAATGGGACAGGCTCATGGGGCTGGATTGCGCAAATCTGGTCCTCGTTCCTCTGTTTCTATTTGAGACACCCTGTGTTTTTTTTTGCCTTCTTCAGTCGCTACTCTCCTCTATGTCTGTGTAACCCACACAACCTCAATACATTGGAAATTTCTCAGACATTAGATTGGTCCATATCTGTTAAACCTCCGCCAGTCCCAACTAACCATCCCAATCTATTTCCTCTTCTGGGCCAGTAACCGTCCTCATCTTTGTAATTTCCTTTAGCTGCTGGAACTTTCCCTATCTCTGTAATATCATATCTTGCCATGTCCCTACCTTTGTCCGCTCCCTCAATCTCTACAGTCGCCCTCACCTCTGTGGCCTTCAGCCACACACTGACATCTCTTCCAACATGTAAAAAAAAATCTAACCCTGTTGGCTTATCTTGCTCCTACAGGCCTCCCTGTTTGCATGATTAGCTGAGGTTCGTCAGCCGGCAATGTCTCTGCAATCTACACCAGCCTGCTCAGTTCTCCTTACATCTGTAAACTGCTCCAGTCTTTACACCCCTCTCTTTCTGTAATTGCTGCAGCAGCAATATCAGTCCATGCCTGTCAGGCCTCCTCCAGTCCCGATAGACTCAGCCAGGCACTTCAGTCCACTCTCTCCCTACTCCCCCGGCCCAGCAAGTTTTCCCATATTTAGTATACTATTCCAGTTACAACAACACTACACACGCTGGATGCACCACTATTTGTTACAGCCGTACAAGCACCTCAAACATACTTTGTGTAAATCTGCAACGTTCCTTCTGCATTCCTTATGACTGTCTCTAAAAATGTCCCACTATTAGTAAACTGCTTCAAACATCCCCATCTCTGTAAGCAGGTACTCCTCCAATATCCCTCTTTATCTGTATAACCTCCTCCAGTCCTGACATGCTGCCAAAATGTGCACAAACTGCAATCCTCCCTATCTGTGTATTTTTTTTTTCATTTCGCTGCAAACCGCCTAATCTGTAGAACCCATTGCAATGTCAGTGATTCTCTAGATCCAGTACCTACTAGACCCATTATCTATGTAACATCCCCGTCGGCATCATTACGTCCTTCAGTCTCCCCATCCAGCTACTCATCCCCATAATCTTCTACAGCAATTACACGGCAGTCTGTGCAAACGTCACTCTCCCCGACAAATCTCCCTCCCACAGGAACTTCCTCCGGTTTGTGCAGTTTTCCCTATCTAAGTGTCTCCAGCCCTGATTGTTGTTTCTGTGTCTGTAAGCTCTACGAGACTCTCCAGCATTCCTGTCACTTAACCTCCAGAGCCTCAGCATCCGATACCAGCAAATGTCATCCTCATTTCTGTTATTTACTCAATTGTATCAAACTCTTAATCTCTGTAAATTGCACCATTCCATGAAATTCTCCATTTCTGTGTAAGCTTGTGCCATTCTGCACTGAGTAGCCTCACTGTCCTTTGTATCACCTGAAAACTCTTCAGATCTCCCTGTACCTTCCCTGACTGCATTGACTTCAGGTCGTCTCATATTTTCAGTCGTCTAAGTCATAGACTACTCCAGAATTCTATGGTGTTCTTGAGTCACTGATATTCTCGTTTTCTATCTCTAAGCTTTCTAAATCTCCTGCTCGATGTAAGGTTATTCATTCCTAGCTGCATTTTCAATTGCTGTAGCAGCATGCAACCGTTCAATGTACCCTGTCCCTGTAACGTCCATAAGTACGACAGTCATTGTAATGTCTTCTAGCAACTGTAACCCTCTCTACTTCCGCAGCCTTCGTCAGGGCAACAGTCCACATCTCCGTATAATTAATAGGAATGCTGGAAACATGCCTTCACAGCACTCACTAACTCTGAACTCGTGCATCCTACAGCCGACGCTACTTCTGACTTCTCCAATTCCTATCATTCTCCCTCGCTCTGTGAACTGACTCTGTACTCCTACAGCTTCGACTACTCACCCTTTCTGTCTAATGTCCAGTCCATACAACTCTAGCTACATTTATCAACTCCCTTTGCTCCCACTATCAACCAAGTGCTCTGCAGTCACTGCAACCCTACCACCCTCAGTAAATCCTGAAGCTCCAATTACCAGTCTCATCCATGCAATATTTCGCGGATACAGCCATTCTTAACTTTGTGAATCCTACAGCTTCAACTATTTGTCTGATCTCCAGTCCCTTCACCCCTCAATCCCTGTACAAACTAATGCATCTCCAGCTACCACCCCATCGGAATAATCCCCACTCGCCACAATCCTCCCTTTCCCTGTAACTCCTTCACCATGGCTAACTCTGTACCTCTCCGTGGCATCTTTCACACCAGCAACCTATCTGATCTCTAAACACCATCAGTGATCTCAAATCAACCGAATTAAGTAACATTCTCCAATCTCTACAAACATTCTTTTCTCTGTTGCTCTTTCTCGTGCCTAAATTCCTCTTTTTCTCCAGTTTAGATCGTTGCTCAGAAGAGCGAAATTCTCAGTGCCTACCCTGTAAGAACACCGACGCATCTTCAATGTATTAAGAAACTTGCCT
The DNA here is from genome assembly GCF_020745735.1 of Hemiscyllium ocellatum. Taxonomy (NCBI): domain Eukaryota; kingdom Metazoa; phylum Chordata; class Chondrichthyes; order Orectolobiformes; family Hemiscylliidae; genus Hemiscyllium; species Hemiscyllium ocellatum. The sequence continues at coordinate 930,649 of NW_026867606.1, forward strand.
CATTTTTAAAATTAGCATGTGTTCAAGTTCAAACTTCTCCGCCACTTTTCACTAATATCCCGCAATTTTAAGAATCAGTCTCATTAATCTTCGCTGAACTGCCTCCACTGCAAGCACATTTTCCTGCTCGATCGGGGGCCAAACATCTTTACAGTATTCTCAGGTAAGCTGTCGTTTTTGCAATCCTTTCCTATTAGTATTCTCCATTCCCTTTGAAATCGATGCCAGCATGACATTTGTGTTCTCTATGAGCTGGTGAACCTGCATTCCACATTTCTGAGATTTATACACATGTATTCTCAAGTTACTCTGTGGTGCAGCTTTTTGCAGTCAATCTCAAACGAAAAGCTGACAATAATAATCAGATAAAGGCAAGAATGTATAGTAAATGATATGCTAGAAATGATAAATGCTCATTAGAATCCAACGGATAGTGAACGAATCCAACGAATCCAACCTCCTATCTCATAATCTCTCACGGACTCCCTGTAACTCTTCATTCCGTTCATCATCAATAACCTATCTATCTCTGAGGTACATATATTGAATTACATTGCCTCCACAGCCCTCTGAGGAAGTGAGTTCCACAGCTTCATGACCCTCTGGCAGAATAAAGTCCTCCACATCTCCAATATCAAAGTGTTTCCTTCATTCTGATGCTGTGCCCTTAGGCCCTAGTCTGCCATACTTGTGGATACTTCTTCGCCATGTTCACTCATTTCACGCTCGTCAGTATTCTGTAAGTTTGAATGAGATTCCCCGCCTCCAAACTTCATCGAGGAAAGATCCAGAGTCTTCAGCTGCTCCTCACATGATAAATATTTCATCCCTGGGGAATTTCTTGGCACCCTCTTTCCTGTATTTCCTCACATTCTTTTTCCAGGATATTGATGTATTCTATGTGCAGTTGTGGCCCCAACACTGACCACTGTGTACATGTCCTCGGTACCAGGTGCCATCCTGACAAAATACCCCCTCATACCCAAGCTCTGTCTTCTCGTCTATCAATCCTCTATCCATGCCAAACATGCTGTTCTGAAAGCGAAATTTCATTTCACAAATCCTCTTTAATTCGGTTGTTTTGCTCTGGCTACAGGCAGCAGAATAAATAGTTTATTGCCATTTTCAGAACTATTCAAGATGTCCCACTGAAGAGGTTGATACGGAAAATTGGTACATGTGGGATTGGAGGGATTGTACTGTTATGGATGGAAAATTCTCCTAGGGACAGAAAACCAGGAGTGATTAAAATGATTATTACTTCATCCCTAATTATACACGAAAAGGATTTGATAAATGAGATGAACTGAGAAATCTAATATTTTCACGTTTGCTGATGACACAAAACCAAATGGGACTGGCTATAATGGAAGCAAGAAGAGGAGACATGGACAGTTAGTGAGTTTCTGTTTTTTATAAATTCATTGATGGAATTTAACCATCACTGACTATGCCATCATTTCTTTACCATCTGTAATTACCTTGACTACTCAGTGGCGAGCTACTTTACTGATCCATTGCAATGTGTAAAGGCAGACAAAGTTCTGGTAGGATGGATCTTGTTTTGGAGGGGACCTTGGGCATGCCAGCGTTCCCATGCACGTGCAAACTCTGTCCTTCCAGGTTCAAGTTCTGCGTTTGTGAGGTTCTGCTGAAAGGGACTTCTTGAGTGACCTCAATGCTGCTTGTCGATTTGTAAAACGTATTCACTCTCTCATTTATTCATTCTGCCTTACTTCCTTCCTTCCTTCCTTCATTCACTCATTCATGGGACGTGAGCGTTGCTGGATGGGTGTTGGTTTTGAGTTGCTTCTGAGAAGGTGGTGATGAGCTGTCTTTTTGAGCCAGTGCAACAGCCTTTTAAACTGGTGTTATCTCTGCATTCTCCTGCAGGCGCTACAGCACACCTCAAATCTGCAAATGCATACAGACAATGCAGCTCTCCCTTATATATTAACGTCGTCCGCTACCTAGAAGCCTCATAGTTAATCACAATACGTCATCTCATCTCCAATTTCATGTGCTTTGGTTCCCTAAAATTCCTTTATTCTTGTTTAAACTTCTCGTCACCTACAACCTCTTTCTTTCTAAATTTGTAATTCTACAGTAATCATCTACATAAATGCTATTAATTACAAGGAGAAAGTGAAGACTGCAGATGCTGGAGACCAGAGTTGAAAAGTGTGGTGCTGGAAAATCGCACCAGGCCAGGCTTTATCCGAGGATTCTCCTGCTCCTCGGATGCTGCCTGGCCTGCTGCGTTTTTCCAGCACCACACTTTTCAACAACTGTAAGCTATTACAGCACAAGTTCCCCTGTATCAATTACACTGACGAGTTGAGTTAAATTGGCACATTTCACCCTAGTTATCCGTCTCATTTCTTCCAGCCCGGACAGGACTATTATTTTGTAATGCTCACGTTCTCAGTATTTTATCATGTCTTGCCAGTCCTTGAACACCAAAAGAATGCTCCAGAAATCTGTATTCTCCCCAGTTATTACAAGTCGTCTAATTGTGAAATCCAAAAGTCTCCAGTATGGGCAACACTCCTCGCTGTCATTGTACATTTTGATAATATCTTCACATCTTTTTCAACAGCTCACAAAAAGCCCTTTTTACTTTACACAGCTCCATCATCAACAAGTCAACATCTTTATCTTTCCTTTACCTTCTTCAGCACTTGAAAATCTTCCTGAATCTTCCAATAAACTGCTTCAGGCGCTGCCGGACTGCCTACCTCAATGCATAAATTGCTCCATCCCTGACAGCTCGCTCAAATACTGTACCATCCTTTGTCGCCTCTAAAGCCCCTTCATTTTTTTTCCCTGCAATCTTCCAGACACACGGCGATCCTGTGAGCAAGAAGTCCCGAATAGGATGTTATAAATCGCAGTTGAAGCTTCAGGCCGTACCATTACCATTGATTTACAACAGCAGAGGACATGAGACTGAGCAACAAAGGGAGAAAGAACTTAAATCAGCAGCGCGGATCGAGGCCTTAAGGGACTCGGAGTTGGACACGCTGGAGAACAGGAGGCTTTCAATCAGTACCGAGGGAGGGACCCCGTTATGGGACAAAAATAGAGCAGTATCCTGAGACTAACACACACCAAAGAGTTATAGCGGCAGTAAAATGGGAGACTATAAAGCAACACTGAGAATCGAGGCCTCGTCAAACCTGGAGTGAAATCTCTGATGAACGTGGGAATACGTAGAGTGGAGTCGGAGCTGGAGGATTACACGCACCTGGGAGTCACAGAGACGATGTCCCTATGGTGGAGTAGAATTGAGATGGGAGCTCGAGGATTGCACATTCCTGGGAGTCACAGAAAAAAGTTTCTGCTGCTAGGTCCTGCCTGCACCGGGTTTGAAAGAAGCGCGAAGGACATCACAGAAAAACGTCAAGTTCATTAGCTGGTATAACACCAGCATTTGCCACTGTCTATATATCGCTTAAAGTTATGAAATTTCTTCTTCTCAAAGAAGGTTTGAACCCAGAAATATAAGGAGTAAGTGAAAGTCTGAGCGAATATAGTAAAGTGACCTTATTAGCCACAGTTGGATAAGCGAATGAAGCTCAAGATGTATTTCTCTCCTGTTAACCTCACGCTACGTAGTTCACTAAGTAAATCTTCTCGGTTTAAGTCATGGTAGCACGGTCGGATAAATAGATTTCCCTTCCGCTACATTGGGAAATCATAGCGACTGTTGGTGTCCCAGATGAACACTAGAACTTGGAGTTAAGCCAGTGACTGCTCACACTGTGAAATATCTGTGATGCAGAGAGTTAGGGGATAGAGCATACAGAGTGAGAATCACCCTGCAAGTATAGCGACTTGGAAGAAGGAAGGGAATGGACGCCCAGTCAATCCAAGAAAAACAGCCAAGGAACACAGGAATTGCCCAATGTCTCATCCACAAGACAGATTCCCTTTTGGAACCTGTTGAAGGTGCTGTCTGCTCAGAAGAGTACAGTCATTGCCATCTTTCTGGCACTGCAAGCAGCCTGTCTGTCCAGGAGCGAAAGGAAAAGAAATAAAGACCAATCGACAGAGGGGTTTCAATCAATTCAGGGTAATGCAATCACTTCTGTGAATGTTTTTGTTTGTCCAGGATGGTGATGTCAAGAATGTCAGTTCTTTCGGCATATTCCTCTGTGAGATATTGAGCCGCTACTGATCATAGTCCGTGTTGGTCTCAATGACTTGGGTAGGAAGTATTAAATAGTCCGGTTATTAGAAGGTAGCGAATTAAATAGAAGTTTAGCAAGCAGGAACACAAATGTAGCAATCCTTGGAATACTCACAGTGCCGTGTGAAAGGCATTGGAACACTAGGATCATTAGGATAATGGTGCAGCAGAAAGGGCTTCAGATTCCTGGGACATTGAGACTAGTTCTGGGGAAGGCAACAAATGTACAGGCTGGATGGGGTCGAAGATAAGAGAGCTGGGACTGAGTTCCTGATGCAGCACTTGGTTAGTGCAATTGGGAGTGATTTAAACGAATTTGGCAGGACTATGATGACAAAACAGAATAGTAGACGAAACTACCTTGAGCTACAACATACTTGAACATGCAGCTGGTACCACTTTCCAACAGCAAGTTTAACGGTGGAAGGTGGGGTCACAAACAAAGCCAGTGTCACAGTGATCTTGCATTCATGCGAATATTTGGAGTCGAGTAAATAAGATTGGGGAATGAGTCCGAGAGAAAGAGGATTCATTCAACGGGAGAATGGATTTGGCTGGAGCTACACAGCAAAAACTGTGCGATATAGTCTGTAGGCCACGACCCAGTTGAAATGATTTGGAGAACAACTTCACAATGCAATCCCAGAGAGACGGCAACATAAAAGAGGAAAAAAATGAGAAATTCAAATTATCCAGATATAGACTTGCATCGTGATCGTGCAGGGTCATGAGTGTTCATGGATTACATGGATGAGGGCATGTATGTGTCCAGTCCAAGAGGGCATGTCGTGTTGCCTTGTCCTTGGGAAAACGTTGGGGCAAGCAGACCCAGTGTCAGTCGGGAAACGTTTTTGTGCACAGCGATAATTTCGTGGTAGATTTCAAGATAATGGTCGTGAATGGTATTCAATAACTGAGAGTTAGAACTATTAGTTGGCTGAAATCTGTCTTCAATGGAGAACGAATAAAGCTGGGCAGATTTGACTGGAACACCAACTTGGTTAGAAAAAGACAGAAGTTGACCAATGATCTCCTTTTAAAGAGAAGATTGCTTGCGTCCAATCGACCAAAATTTCATCAAAGGGCCAGGACAAACAAATCCAACGCTTCCGGTATGATGGAGAAGAACAATAGAATCAGTATTAGATAGAGAATCGAATTGTAAACCATGAGGAATTCCGAAGGTTCACAGGGCAGGTGGTAAGAACAGGCGGAATTATTGGAAAACTGACAGACAATATCGAGCTCTCCCAAAATCCTCTGTGGGCACATCATATGGAGCATGTTAGAATATGAATACATCTAGCTGAGATGAAAAAGGAATTATGTAATGTGAAGAAGTTCTCTGAGAGTTGTTCAAATACACTTGGATATTTTGTAGCTGCATGTTCGACTGAAGAATTCAAGATGAAATTGGATGATTATTGCGACTAAAAAATAACGCATAAGGATCTGGAGGAAAACTGGAGATCATTACTTAGTAACGTGTACAGTTAAGTGTTAAATTTAATCGGCCAAATGACATCCTTTTGTGTCAGAAGACTTCTGTGTGTTTCAATGTGATGTCATGAGATCTTATTAATGCAGTCTTTTGTATCTAACACTCATAATATCCTGACCGTATATCTTCTTCGATCGTTCATGTCCCATTCAGATGTCGACATTCTATATCAGCCTATGCAGCCCTGCTTATCTCTGTAAGTCATAGAGTACCTGTAAAACTCCTTTCTCTAGAGTCTCTGCCAGCCCCTAAATTCCTCCCCCTCCATAGAATAACACTCAAGTCCTTACACCTCTCTATTTCGCTGTAAGCAGTCAACACAGAAATCAATATGCCTCCTGCCCTTACTTAAATCATTATCTCCATAATGTCGTCAGCCACTTCAGTGATACAGACTTTTGCGACTTACTCCAGCACCAAGAATTCTCGATATCTTTAATATAGAACATGGAACATAGAAAAATACAGCGCAGTACAGGCCCTTCGTCCGTCGATGTTGCGCCGACCGAAGCCTACCTAACCTACACTAGCCCAATAACCTCCATATGCTTATCCAATGCCCGCTTAAATAAAGAGGGAGAGTCCACCACTGCTACTGGCAGGGCATTCCATGAACTCACAACCCGCTGAGTAAGGAATCTACCCCGAACATCTGTCCTACACCTTCCATCCCTTAATTTAAAGCTGTGTCCCCCAGGAACAGCTGACTCCATTAGCGGAAAAAGGTTCTCACTGTCAACTCTATCTAAAACCCTAATCATCTTGTGCACCTCTATCAAATCTCCCCTCAACCTTCTTTTATCGAATGAGAACAGCCCCAAATGCCTCAGCCTTTCCTCATACGATCTTCGTACCATGCCAGGCAACATCCTGGTAAATCTCCTCTGCATTCGTTCCAATGCCTCCATATCCTTCCTATAGTATGGCGATCAAAACTGCACACAATATTCCAGATGAGGCCGCACCAGAGTCTTATACAACTGCCACTTGACCTCAGGACACCGGAACTCAATTCCTCTACCAATAAATCCCAGTACACCATATACCTTATTCACAGCACTATTTACCTGGGTGGCTACTTTCAGAGATCTCTGTACATGGACACCAAGATCCCTCTGCTCATCCACACCACCAAGTAGCCTATCATTAGCCCAGTAATCCATCTTCTTGTTACTCCTACCAAAGTGAGTGACTTCACACTTAGCTACATTGAACTCCATTTGCCACCTTCCTGCCCAGCTCTGCAACTTATCTATATCCCGCTGTAACCTGCCACATTCTTCTTCGCTATCCACAACTCCACCGACTTTCGTGTCATCCGAGAACTTGCTCACTCAGCTTTCAAGCCCCTCCTCCAGGTCAAATATAAAAATGACAAACAGCAATGGTCCCAAAACAGATCCTTGTGGAACACCGCTAGTAACTGCACTCCAAGATGAACCTATACCATCAACTACTACCCTCTGTCTCCTTCCAGCCAGCCAATTCCTAATCCAAACCTCTAATGCAACCTTAATGCCATACATCGTAGTTTTTGCATTAGCCTACCATGGGGTACCTTATCGAATGCCTTGCTAAAATCCATATACACCACATGTATTGCTTTACCCTCGACCACTTCCTTGATCACCTTCTCAAAGAACTCAATAAGGTTTGCGAGGCACGACCTGCCTTTCACAAAACCATGCTGACTATCCTTGATCACATTATTCCTATCCAGATGTTCATAAATCCTATCCCTTACAATTCTCTCTAAGACTTTGCCCACAACAGAAGTGAGACTCACTGGCCTATAGTTACTGGGGCTATCACTACTCCCCTTCTTGAACAAGGGGACCACATTCGCTATCCTCCAGTCTTCTGGCACTATTCCGGTATACAATGACGACATAAAAATCAAGGCCAATGGCTCCGCTATATCCTCCCAAGCTTCCCAGAAGATCCTAGGATAAATGCCATCAGGCCCAGGGGACTTATCTATTTTCATCCTTTCCAGTATTCCCCAGACCTCTTCTCTATTTACCTCAAGGCCATCCATCCTAATCACTTGTGACTCAATATTCACATCAACAATAGTGTCCTGTTCCTGAGTGAATACTGACGAAAAGTATTGATGTAGTGTCTCTCCAATCTCCTCCGCCTTCACACACAACTTCCCACTACTATCCTTGACTGGGCCGATACTTACCCTAGTCATTCTTTTATTCCTTGACATACCTATAGAAATCCTTTGGGTTTTCCATAATCCTACCAACTAAGGACTTTTCATGTCCTCTTCTCGCTGCTCTTAGCTCTCTCTTTAGATCCTCCCTGGCTACCTTATAACTCTCAATCGACCCAACTGAACCTTCACGCCTCATCTATACATAGGCTGCCCTCTTCCCTTTCACAAGGGATTCCAATTCTTTATTAAACCACGGCTCCCTCACGAGACCCTTTACTCCCTGCCTGACTGGTACATACTTATCAAGGAATCCCATTAGCTGTTCCTTGAACAATCTCCACATATCATTTGTGTTCTTCCCTTGAAGCCTATGTTTCCAATCCACACATCTTAAGTCATGCCTCACCGCATCATAATTTCCCTGCCCCCAGCTATAACTCTTGCCCTGCAGTGCACACTTATCCCCCTCCATCACTAGAGTAAAAGTCAGCGAGTTGTGGTCGCTATCCCCGAAATGCTCAACTACCTCCAAGTCTAACACCTGGCCTGGTTCATTACCTAGAACCAAATCCAGTATAGCCTCACCTCTTGTTGGCCTGTCTACATATTGTTTCAGGAAACCCTACTGAACACATTGGACAAACACCGAACAATCTAACGACCTCGAACTATAGCTTTCCCAGTCAATATCTGGGAAGTTAAAGTCCCCCATAACAACCACCCTGCTACTTTCACTCTTCTCCTGAATCATCCACGCAATACTTTCCTCTACTTTTCTCGGACTATTAGAAGACCTGGAGAAAACTCCTAACAGGGTGACCTCACCTTTCCTATTTCTAACCTCAGCCCAAACTACCTCAGATGGCAAGTCTTCCTCCATCGTCCTTTCCACCGCTGTAATACTATCCTTGACAATCAATGCCACAACTCCTCCTCTTTTACCCCCATCTCTGACCCTGCTAAAACATTTAAACCCTGGAACCTGCAACAGCCATTCCTGTCACTGTTCTACCCACGTCTCTGTAATGGCCACAACATCGAAGTCCCAGGAACCAACCCACGATGCAAGTTCACCTACCTTATTTCTTATACTTCTGGCATTGAAGTACACACACTTCAAGTCACTTTCCTGTTTACAGGCACACCCCTTTGAGATCGATGCCATGTTCCTAACCTCCCTACACTCAAGGTCCTGTATCCTAAAGCTACAGTCCAGGTTCCCGTGCCCCTGCAGAGTTAGTTTAAACCCTCCCAAAGAGAACTAGCAATCCTCCCCCCAAGGATACTGGTGCCCCTCAGGTTCAGGTGTAGACTATCCTGTTTATAGATGTCCCACCTTCCCCAGAAAGAACCCCAGTTGTCCAGAAACCGGAATCCCTCCCTCCTGCACCATCCCTGTTGCCACGCATTTAACTGTTTTCTCTCCCTATTCCTCGACTCTCTATCACGTGGCACGGGTAACAAACCAGAGACAACAACTCTGTTCGTTCTAGCTCTGAGCTTCCAAGCTAGCTACCTGAAAGCCTGCTTAACAACCTTACCCCTTTTCCTACCCATGTCGTTGGTGCCAACGTGGAACACGACCTGGGGCTGCTCCCCCTCTCCCTTAAGGACCCGGAAAACACGATCAGAGACATCACGTACCCTTGCACCTGGGAGGCAACATACCAATCGTGAGTCTCTGTCGTCCCCGCAAAACCGCCTATCTGTGCCCCTCACTATTGAGTCCCTAATAACTATTGCTCTACCTTTCTCCACCCTTCCCTTCTGAGCATTGGGGACAGGCTCCGTGCGAGAGGCCTTAATCTCGTTGCTTATCCCTGGAAAATCATCACCCCCACAAGTATCCAAAACGGTATACTTGTTCTTGAGGGGAATGACCGCAGGGGGTCCATGCACAGGCTGCTTCCTCCCACTCCCCCTCACTGTCACCCATCTCTCTGTAAATTTAGGAGTGACTACTTCCCTAAAGCTCTGATCTATGACCACCTCTGCCTCCCGAATTATCCGCAGTTCATCCAACTCCAGCTCCAGTTCCCTAACACGGTCTTGGAGGAGCTGGAGATGGGTGCACTTCTTGCAAGTGTAATCAGCAGGGACGCTAATGGCTTCCCTTACCTCATACATGTTGCAAGAGGAACATTGCACTGCCTTCGCTGCCATCCCTCTAAAAGGTATACTTTAAAAACTAGATCTAAAGAAACAAACAAGCAAAATGCAGCACTTACCTGCTTACCACAACGGGTCTTATTATTAGGTTAGAGGAGGAGGGCGGGTGGGAAGCTCTACCCCTGTAGTGCCTCGGGTTCCTTGCCTGCTCGCTTTTATAAAAAAAATACTTTCCCAGATAAGCTAGCGCGGCACCAGCTTCCGGGCCCGCTAGGCGCTTAAAAAAACTTTAAATGTTTGCCGTTAAAAAAACAATCACTGGACTATACCGCGATTTAAAAAAAATGCCACCAGACAGCCGTTACCTGCTCCGCCGAGAGAGTGAGGCCGAAGGCTTGGAGCTATGCGCTTTTATACCTAACAATTTTCCCTTCTATGTAACTGTCTCCAATGTCTAACCAGCTGTGTTGCATCCACTAGTCCTGACAGATTTCTGACGGTGTCACCCCTACACACTTCCAGACCTCTACAACCTCTCCATTCTAAATCCCTCCCAGGTAATTACACACGGCTTTCCTCGAATAAATGCAAGCCGTCTCTCCTGGAGTCCCTGGGATTTCCTCGTTGAACGTTTTCGTGGGTCACAGAATTCCAACTTCGAACCATTCAGTTACCCCTTGCTCCATAATAATCCAAGCTGCAGCGTTAGCCGTCATCCAGTTTCCCCTACTTTATCCAGTACGGAATGGAGAACGGTAGTCAGTAAAAGGCAGGGGATGTTCCTGCGGTTTCGCTTAATGGCCATAAACATAGTGTTAATCAGATTTAAAGAAGTGAAACTCCTTTATAATTCCCCACTCCATGATTTTTCACTCCCAATATATACAAGTCATATTTGGAACACTTCCTATTTTGGTCGAGTCAGAAAGGCTGAATGCATCGTATGATTTTGTCATGTCTCATTTTAGTTGAGGTTCATGAAAGTTTTCTCTCTACAAATTTAACTGCATTTCCTCTTAATACCATGCCCAATCTTCCTCATTAATTACTTTCCCTGGGGTAATGTTCTTCCTCTCATCTGAGACTAACCCAATGATTTTCCCCTTCGTCACAACAACTGCCCACTGCCTGGATATCCCAAATGGATCAGCCTCCCTGTTACTTTTGCCGTATTTGAAACATCAGTCGACTCTTGAATTCTCAATCTTCAACTTCCTGGACATGGCGGAAGGAGAAATAAACTGGGGCCTCATTTTCTGGACAAACCCCTGAGGTTCTGGTGGATGGTATGGTGCAGGGAAGGGACATTACCTTGCTCCAGGAGTGACTCTGGAGGCCATGAATCCAGTCCCTCCCAATCTGGTCTGATGTTTATCTCTTGGGTCAGTGAGGTGCCAGCCTTCTGGTTAATGTGCTGCATGAACGACGGAGGTCAGCGACCTTCTCCATTACATCACGGTACGTATCACCATCTACAGTTTGTGACCTCGCAATCACTCTGTCTCTATTACTGCACCTACCCTCTCACGCGCACGGCTCATGTTCTCCCACTCACATTAACTGTAGCATCTCCTCTGGGTCTCTCTCTAACCAATTCTTTACTCATTTTCCCAACTCTGCTGTCTGGATGTGCTGCCTATTTACTGATTCAGAACACCTCCCTACATTTCTTCCAGCTGTACCATCGATAACCTCTGTATAAGCGACTTGCATCTGCCTAAGGAACCATCCCTCAATAAGGCAGAAAGAAGCACGTGGAATGGGGTCTCCCCAGCAGTCAGCGCCTCACCCGTAATAGGGGATGGGTCCTTGCCATAACAATCGCGACAGGCTGAGTGAAAGTGTGTACACGGTCTTGTTGCCTGAGACTCCCCTTGGCTCGCTGTGCTGTGCACCGTGACTGATTTTGGACAATGATATCAAGCGTATTGGTTTTGTGTCTGTTGTAACTAACAAAACAATATAGCAGTCGTGTAAACCTGGCAGCTTTGGCTGGGGGCAAAAACTCCAAAAGGCAGTAAAGGCAAGGGACTAATCCTGTGAGTATTCAATTTAGGTCAAAGTGAGTGTGAAGACGCACCCACACCCAGTGAGCAGGCCCAGAGAGGCAGGTCAAAAGCTGGGTGTATGCCGCTGAGCACAGAGTCCTTGCAGCAGCATTTCAATGAGATTTGTTGGTGCACCCTGAGCTACACGATTGAACTACAGAAATGTAATAGCAGTGTGCCTGGCATGTTTGGCATAGTGAGGCTGGCATGCGATAGATGCCAGCACTGGTCAGTGTGGGGTGCATGCAACTTCTGTCTGTGCAGCATTTCCAAAGACCTTGGCGAAGACGATAGAAGTTCGCAGGTACGAGGGACGAGATGGCGTCACCAGTTTTCTGCTCTGAATTTCATTTCAAATTCTCCATACTGAGTTTCCCCACAGTGAGATGGAGGATATGAAGATGACAATTGACGAAGGGTGACCTAAGTTCATATTCCGGTTGATCATCAGTAGTTATTCAGTCAGCATCTCGCCACTGCCTTGTAGAAAACCTTGTCTGAAAGAAAAGATTAACACAGGAACAAGCCCAAGAGCCCAACAAGCCTGTATTGACACAAGATATGTGTTCCGTTCAGAGACATGGCTAAAAGAGGAACATAAATGATTGTTGCAGATTCTGAGATTTGCATGTTTCAGGAACAATAAGAGAAAATGGTGAAAAGAGGTGGGGGTGGCATTAATAATCAAACGAAGTACTACAACAGCTGAGATAACGGTTCAGGACTTATCCAATGCGGTGCTGTGGGCTGAGTTATAAACAGGAAAGGAGTCACACTCTGATGGGAGTTTTCTGTCGGCCTCCGAATGGTTGTAGGAATGTAGAAGAAAGGATACCAAAGATAAGTCTCGATGGGAGCGATAGTTACCGAATGGTTGTTATGGGGGTCTTTAACTTTTCCAAAATTGACTGGCAGTAGTTTAGGTGTGTCAGGTTCTGTTCAATGTGTGCACGAGGGTTTTCTGACACAGTATATAGATCAGCTAAGAAGAGGTGATGCCGTACTGCATTTGGTACTGGTGAATGAACACAGCCAGGTGTTAGTTTTAGAGTTAGGCGAGCACTTTGGTGATAGTGACCATAATTCGGTTATGTTTACAAAGGCAATGGAAGTGTTTAGTATATACCGCAGCGAAAAAGACATGAATGGTGGTACGGCAATGATCATGCAATTAGACAAGATTTAGGATGCATAGAATTGGGAAGACAATGTGTCATGTGACTGACAACACGGAGATACAGGTAACAAGATTAATTGGAGCTCAAGTTGCCAAAGACGAAGTTTTAGCAATTTTGGAAGATCTGAAATTAGATAAGACCTCTCGGCAGGATGGGATTTATCCTTGGATTCTCTGGGATGCGTGTGGTGGGGCGAGAGCAGGGGAATAGATTGTCGGGCATTTGGCTTCGATCTTTATGTAATCATCGTAACAGACAACGGGAGGATAGCAAATATTGTTCCGTTTTCAAGAAGGCGAGTCAGGAGAAACTTGATAATCTTGGGCCAGTAAGCCGAACTTCGCTTGTGGCTAGAATTATGGAAATACTGAGAATCATCTGGAAAGGACTAATTTAATTAGCGTTGGGTAACACGGGTTTAGGAAAGGTTAGTCTGCCTCCAGTAACCTTACTGAGATCTTCGAGAAGGTGACAAAACAGATGGATGAATGTAAGTCCGCAGATATGGTGCATGTGGTCTTCATAAAAGCGCTTGATACGTTTCCACGTAGTAAGGTATTGCACAAAATACACAGTTTGGGGCTTGAAGGTGATTTAATGGTTTGGGTTAGAAATTGGCTAAATGAAAGAAGACAGGGATGATGGTTGATGGGAAATATTCAACCTGGAACTCAGTTAGCAGTGTGTCGCAATAATCTGTTTTGGAGTCACTGCTGTTTGTCCATTTTAGAAATGTTCTGAGGTCGTGCTGGTAGGATGAGTTAGCAAAGTTACAAATGGCACTAAGGTAGGCAGAGTTGGAGATAGTGCCGAATAATGTTGTGGTTAACAGTGTGGCGTATATAAGATAGGTGAGAAGTGGATACTGCAGGTGCTGGAGATTAGAGTCAAGGTTAGAGTTGTTATGGAAAAGCAGAGCAGATCAGGCTGCAATCGAGGAGCAGGAATATCCAGCTACTCGGATGTTGCTGGTCCTACTGTGTTTTATTTTTTCCAGAACTACTCTAATCTTGACCCGGGTAAGATGCGGAGACTGGCTGAGAAGTGACAAATGAAGTTTCATGCGATAAATATGTGAGCAAGTTCATTTCGTAAGAAGTAACAGGAATGTGGATGTTCTGGGCTAATGGTAAAAGTCCTGACTGTGTAGATGAACAGAGTGTTCATAGATATAATCCCTGAAAGTTAAGACTCAGGGTGATGGGTAAGTAAGAAGACATATGATCTGCTGCCTTTTTATTGGTTGGAGGATTGAGTTTCGGAACCACGAGGTCATGCTTCAGCTGAACAAGACATTGGTAAGACCGCACCTGGTGTTTTGCATGCAGTTCTGGTCACCACATTATCGGAAAGATGCGGACGCTTTGGAAATGATTCAGAGTACGTTACTACGATGTTGCCTGGTATGGAAGGAAGTTCTTAGGAGGAAAGGCACAGGGAACTGAGGCTGTTTTCGTTGGAGAGAAGGTTTGTTGGTGATTGTGAATGGGGACGATCAAGTGGACTGCTTGGGCTTTAGTCGTGTCAAGCTGTTTGAGTACTGTTGGAGATGCAGTCATTCATTCATATTCCTGACTTGAACCTCGGAGATAATGGACATGCAGACAAGTGACAAGCTGCAGGATTCCTGACTTCTGATCTGACTTTCCAACCATAGCAGCTGTTTGTTCTTGGAACAAAGCTCAGAATGTTCGTTACAATGGTAACAGCAATGGCAATGTCTTTTGATGTTAAATAGCGAGGTTGAGGTGGTTCATGATCGCCATTGTCTGATATGTGTGCGGTATAATTGTTAATTAATACTTGTCAGCCCAAGCCTGGCAATTTTCGTGTCTTTTTCACAATATTGGAAGATGCCAATGTTCTTGCTGGAATGGAACAGCTTGCCGAGACTGGTGGAATCAAGTTTCCAGTACCGCCAGCTATTCCTTGATATAGTATGGAGTGAATCGAATTGTCTAAAGCTTGGGGTCTGTGATGCTGGGGCCCACTCAGCAGAAATTGATCATCTGCTCACCTCTTCTGGCTGAAGATTGTTACAAATTCAACACACTTATTTTATTTTTCCTGACATGCTGTGCTCCGCCTTTAACCGAATATCTCATTGTTGGAGAGCAGCCTGCTCTTTCAATGATCACTTTAATTGCCTACTATCTCTTATAAAAACGTGGCAGGACCGCAGGGACAGATTTGAAACACTGATTGAGGGATCACTGAGCTCTATCAATCCATGCTGTTTCGCATGGAAGTCGGCTTGTTTTCTCGCTGAAGACAATGTGAGCTTCTCCAGATCATCTGGTCATATCAAAGTTTGGCTGGTACTTCTCCCAGCATGTGCTTTTGCACTCTTCACTAACCAGGATGAATACTGGCTTGGTGGTTACAAGAGCGTGGGAGATATGCCGGGCTGCGAGGTAGTGGAATTCATGAGTTTTCCAGAGTGTGATTCTGCTGTTGCTGGGTTATTTCACTTCATGAACGTTTGATTTGTTTGAAGTCGATCCCATTCAGAAGACAAGCTGCTACATCTCATTTTGGGGTGTCTTGAAAATGGGAAGATGGTCCTTCCTTCCCATAAGTACTGCGCAGTGTCCACTCTTTCTGATTTATTAAATAGAGAGGGGTATCTACAGCAGGTCGATTGGCGATGATCAGATCTTCTTCATAACCTGCCACAACCCAGACTAGCAGCCACAGGATCCGGCATCCATGCCGAGTAATATATTGTCTGTATGTCAAAAAACTTCCCACACCCCCACTCACCCCTCCCCCACCCTTGCTCTGGCTTGTCAGTGGGAAAAAAAAACATAACAGAGAGGATGGTGATGTTGCCTGGGACATAGTCCTGTTCACAAAATCCAGATTTATGGACAATCACTGACAGTTGTTTGATTGGTCTGTGGGAAGTGTACTGCAGGTCACGTTTACATTTCGTATATTTTGGTCAGTGAAGATTTAATATCACTTTATTTCTGACGGATTTTAAAATAAACCAAACATCTTTTTCAGTTGAAAACAATCCCCCTCTCTCCCCTACTCTCTCAACTTTTCTCTCTCTCCTCCTCACTTTCGCTCATCTCCTCTCTTCTGCCTCCCTCTTCCGCTCGCTCCCTTCTTCTCTGTCTCTCCAAACCTTCCCACGTTCTGTCTCTCTGCACCCACTCCTACTCTGTGTCTCATCTCCACTCTCTCTCCTCTCTCCCTCTCTCGCTATTCACCCTTCCTCTCCCTGTCACCAGCTCTCACTCTCCATACTCTCAATCTCTCTTGTTTCAGTCCATCTCTCTCGCACGCCTGCCCACCCAATCACTCCGTCCCTCTCGCACCCCTGTCTATATCAATCTTCCCTCCCTCTCTCACTCTCCCTGTCCATTTGTATTTCCATCCCTTCCACTCCACCTGGCCCCATCCCGTTTCTGTATGTGTTCTCCCTTCGTCTGACTCTGTCCCTCTCCCTCTCCCTGTTTCACTCTCCCCCTCTCACTCTCTCAGTCTGACTCACTCTCTCACGCTCTCCCTGTCTCTGACTGTCTCACCTTCTCCTTCTCTCGTTTCATCTCCTTCTGTCTGACTTTTTCTCTCTCTGGACCCTCCCTTCCATCTGACTATGCCTCTCTCACCTCCACCTCCCCCAATCCCTCTCGATCTAACACACTGTGTCTCGCTTGTCTTTCCCTCTTTCTCTAACCGAGAGATAGGTGATGTCTAGACAGGATGGACGCGTGTGGAGGTGGAGAGGGTGGAGAGAGAATAGAAAGTTGTGGATGGTGAGGGGAGGGAAGGATGAGCGAGAGGAAGAAAGACAGGAACGAGACAAGGCAGCTGGAGAGTGAGAGAAATGGTGAGGGAGATTGAGAAGCGCGGCAGCGAGTTCAGCGATGGGGTGTGAGACAGTGAGAGAGAGGAGGGAAGAGAGAGTGAAAGGTAGAGAGGGAGAGAAATAGAGCGTGTGCAGTGAGGGAACGAGAGAAATGAGGAAAAACCGAACGAGACAAAACGGGGAGAGAGTGCAAGAGAAGGGATGAGGAAGAGTGAGGGATGGTGAACGAGATAGGGAGACGGATATGCTTGAATGGCGAAGGCGGAATTGAAACAAGAGTTGATTTCTGCCGAAGGCTAGATCTCAGTGTGGAACGCAGAGGTGAAAGCAAGGACATTGACTTGAATCCAATGCCTGTTTCAATCCCCGCTACCCTACCCATCTTTCCCTCTCTCTTTTTTTCTCTCTCTCTCTCCAGCTCAGTTTCTTCAACACAATCGCAAATAACTGTATGGTTCACTCTTCTGCTCGGCAGGTTTTAGTGATTGTTTTCATTGTTTACAACTTGAAGTAATCAATACATTTCGTGGGAAGGCGTCTTTTCTCACTCGACCCTAATTTGAGAGAAACATTGAACTGTGTCCCTGCAAACCCGTTGTGGGATAAGGCTGGCAAAACCAGAACTACCCTTAGGTTGTTACCATAGCGAAAGGAGAATTCATTGCTGCAACATTGAACTGAAATGAGAAGATTCCGGATGGATTCATGAATGGGTGAATTTAATTGATTGAAGAATTTGGTTTAGGGGATACTTCAGCATAGTTTTCAGCTGCTGTCTGAACTTTGTCTGGGTCACGGCATAAATTGCGGTGTTTGTGCAGCAACTGAGGAGCTGTAGCATGAAACCCAATTCCTGCACAAAGAAATCTAGAGACACAGACCGAAACCCAAATTCATGCATCCGCTTCCATATAGAATACAGCATTAACGTTGACCACAACAGTATGAAATTGGCTGAGATCACAAACAGTAAAATGATGGATTTTCTTCGGTTTCTCATTTCAGTGTCAGTCTGAGCATCCCCGTTGGTGTGAGCCCGGAGTCTCCTGCGGGCACTGCTGCTCACTAAAATGTGTCTGACGGTGAAAATATTGAGCAGCAGAATCAGAAGAAATGGGAGAGCCGGGGTTAGAATGTGGTGTATGAACTCGATTGTGATCCAGACAGGGGATTGTCGAATAAAGAATGGTACAAAGCAAAACCAGGGGACGTTGCCAAGCTGATACCGACCTGTGAGCATAAAATACCAGAAAATGTTCTTTAAACAGCTCAGCACAGTCACTGCTCCTAGAACCACAGCTGCCATTTTTTCACTGCAATATTTACTTTTCATCTTCTGGGAACAAATGGCCAAGAAACGATCAAAAGTGAAAGTGACGGTGAACCAGACAGAACAGTCAGTGGCTGTATAAAGCAGGACAGCGTGGATATTACACACATGGATGGAGGACAGGAAATAGAACTGTTCCTCATAAACAATAGGAATGTGTCGCAATATCAGGTCGAGGATAATGACCAGTAGGTCCGCTACTGCCATCGCCCCCAGGTAACGTCTGACACATGGAGACAATCCACAATCTTTGTAAAGCAGGACATAGATCGTCAGTACATTAACTGTAAGAAAATAAAACCAACACATTATACATCAGAGGCACAGGGAACAGTTTTATTGTGGCTCCAGTGAGACTTTCAACTGTGTCACTTTACACAGAGATGTATTAAAACAAATGGAGCAGCAATAAAAACACAAATGGGAAGGTCTGAAGTACTGACGAAAATGTGTTCTAAAACCAGGAAACTATCGCTTCCTTAACACACAGAGACCCAATTCATAAGAACAAATGTCTTCTCAACTATTCCCACACACTCAGCCACTCAAGCACACGTTCTTTCCTGTTAAGAATACGGAGCGTGAAAACGTTGCTGTCCTGAAGAATTATCTCCGAGTTCCATGAAGAAAAGCGAACGTTGGGAATTTCTGTGTTTTAGTCTCAACTGTAGGCGGTATGATGTCGTGAACAAATGTTAACGAAGGGATGCAGTATTCTTCCGTTTAACTACCTGACGGGAATTCGGAACAGTTTTTCCTTCTCCCTGGAACGGGATCTCTTCCTTCGGGATCTTATCCTTTGTTCAGTTCACTGGTATCCTGCGGTTCACAAATAATGTCAGGAGTTGAATATTCCGCAGAATGTCAGTTGTTGAATGTTTCTGAGAATGTCAGTTATACAATGTTCCAGGTAATGTCTGACACAGAATATTCCAGGGAATGTCGGTTGCAGAAGGTTCAAGGGCAAGTCGGGTATCGAACGTCCCAGAGAATGTTAGTTAAAAAATGTTGTGCAAAAAGTCCCGTTTTAAATGTTCCAAGAATTTTGGTGACATAATGTTCAAGGGATTGTCAGGTAGAGAATGTTTAGTATAACATTTTCTGGGGAATGACAATTATAAATATTTTGCGGAATGTCGGGTGGAGAATGTTTGGTACAGAATGTTCTGGGAAATGTCAGTTATAGAATCTTCTCGGTAATGCTGGGTATATAATATTCCGGACAATGTTGGTAACAAAATGCTGCGGGGAATGTCGGATATGGAATGATAGGGATGGAATGTTCTGGTGAATATGAGTTATAGAATGTTGGTTCCGGAATATTCTGTGGAATTGCGGCAACAGAATGTTGTATATAGAATGTTCTGAGGAATGTCAGCTATAGAAAACCCCGGGTAATGTCAGAAGAAAACATACTGTCCATTCATTTGTTGCCATAGTGTCAGAGTGTCGACACAGATGCCTCCATTACACTTGGGTACACAATCCAACTTGTAAGTGACAGCCATTCAAATGACTCGACCAACATGGTCCATCTCATCCACTGCATGCAAAGATACATGAGCATGGTACATTTGTGAGACTGAGAAGAGGTTTCAGCAAACAATGAATGTACACTGCACAAGAATCAATAGGCAGAGTGTTCCCTCCCCATTGAGGAACATGTTTACAGGAAGGGACATTTGGCTTCGGATCTTCGGGTGGCCATCGTACAAGGCGGACTTTGGGACAAGTAAATCGCAGACTGATTGAAAAGAGCCTGATTGCGAAGTTCAGTTCCCATGGGGATGAACTCAAACGGAACCTTGCGTTCATGTCATAATACAGGTGACCCCATTGCACTGTATATATGTACACACGCACACACGCGCACACACAAACACACTCACACAGACACTCTTTCACACACTCTCATATGCTCACACATGACCACCCTGCACTCCCACGCACACATGCACCCACTCACAGACTTATACCAGATTACATTTACTCACAGGTACCCACGTTCTCACATATATATACAACCCCACACTCACACTCAGGCGCATACACTCATTGGGTTTCTGCTGCAATGCACACATATCAGTTTGTGGGGTGAATTTGAACTTGCAGAACTGCATGACTCCATGCAAGATTCCGTTACTTTAAATTTTGGAATAGGATCAGTCTGAGCTAATATTGGTACCCAGAAAGATTTTAACTTCACACCTTGAATGTCCTATGCGAGGTCAGATGTTAAAAGGTGTCGTCAGACTGCAACTTTCAAAATGTTTTGGGATCTACATAAAGTCATCGACTCTTGGAGATGTAGAATGTGGAAACAGACCTTTCAGTCCAACTCATCCATGCTGACCAGATATTACAATATAATCTAGTCCCATTTGCCAGGACGTGGCCGATATCCTTCCAAACCTTTCCTGTTTGTAAAACCATCCAGATGCATTTTAAATGTTGCAATTGTGCCCAACTCCGCCTCTTTTTTATGGCAGCCCATTCCATGCATGCATAACATTCTGTGTGAAGACGTTTCTCCTCAGGGATCTCTAGTTTCATTTCCCTCTCACGCGAAACCCATGACGTCTAGTTCTGGACTCCACCATTCCAGGGGAAAGACTTTTTCTATTTATCCTAAACATGTAATTTATACTTTTTATAATCCTGTATGAGGTCACCCTCAACCTTCGAAACTCTGGTGAAACAACCCCAGCCTTTTTAAGCTTTGCACACACCTCAAATCCTCCAACCCTGACACCATCTTTGTAAATCTTTCCTGAGCCATTTCAAGTTTCACAACATTTTTCGAAATGAAGGAGACCAGAATTGCACGCAATATTGCAAAACTGGCTTAACCAAGATCCTACAGCGGCAACATGTCCTCTCAACTCCTATGCTCAACATGCTAACCACTAAAGGAAAGCAAACCAAACGCCTTCTTCACTATCCTGACTTCCTGCGACACAACTTTCATCTAAATAATAACCTGAACACCAAGGTGTCCTTGTTCAGCAACACTCCCTCGGACTCACCATTAAGTGTTTAAATCCCGCCAAGATTTGTTTTCCCGAAAAGCAACACCTCGCATTTATCTAAGTTGAACTCCATTTGCCACTCCTCAGACCATTGACCCATCTGATTATGATCGCGTTATAATGTGTCATTATGCCTTTGGTATCATCGGTAAAATTGCTAACTATACATCCTATGTTAATATGCAAGTCATTTATATAAATGCCGAAAAGAATTGGACCAAGCATCGAGACTTGTGGCACTCCATTCGTCATATCCCTCCACTCTGAAAAAAAAAATCTGTCTTCCAACAATCTCTGCCTTCGACTTTCCAGCCAGTTCTGTATCTAATTCGTTAGTTTTTCCTGCATTCCATGTGATCTAACCTTGCCAACCAGTCTTCCATTGGGAACTATTCGAATGTCTTACTAAGTTTATTTCAATCATATCTGCTGCTCTGAACACTTGAATCGTCATTGTTCCTTTTATTTCACAAAACATCAATCCACTTCGTGAGACATGACATTCTACGAAAAAGGACATGTTGACTATTCCCTAATGAGTCCTTGCCTTTCTAAATATGTGTAGCACCTGGCCCTCAGGATTCCCTCCAACAGCTTGTCCACCACCGACGTCAGGCGCACCCATCTATAGATCTCTGACTTTCCTTACTACATTTCTTCAATAATGGTACGACGTTTGCCGACCTCCAGTTTTCTGCCACCTCACCTGTGACTATCGATATAAAAATATGTCAGCAAGGGACTCAACAATCACTTCCCTGTGTTCCCAAAGAGCTCTAGGCTAGACCTGTCAGGTCCCGGGGATTTATCTTACTTAATGCTTTTCAAGACATCCACCACTTCCTTCTCTGTTTTATGGACATTTTTTTCAAGGTGTCGCTATCTATTTCTCCACACTCTGCACCTTCCATGTCCTTCTCCACAGTAAACGCTGATGCAAAATACTCATTCAGTATCTTCCCCATCTGATGCGGCTCCACAGAAAGGCAGCCTTGTTAATCTTTGAGGGGCCACATTCACTCCCTAGTGACCGTTTTACCCTTAATGTATTTGTAATCACTCCTTGGATTCTCCTTAACACTACTTGCCAAAGGTACCTCAGTCCCTTTTTGCCCTCCTGATTCCCCACTTTTGAGTATTCCTTCTTTCCTTATTCTATTGTAAGGATTCATTCGACCACTCCTGCCTGCACCTGACAAATGCTTCCTTCTTTTCCTTAACAAAACCCTCGATTTCTCCAGTCATACAGCATTCTTTTTACCACTTTTTTTTGTATCACACGAACAAGAATAAACTGTATCTAGGCTCTCGTTATCTCATTTCTGAATGCTTCCCATTTTCCAGCCGTCACTTCACCTGTGGATATCCGCACTCAGTGTTGCTAATACTCTCAACAATTGCCTTCCTATAAGTTATAACATCAACAGTGAGGTCGGGTCTATCATTTTCCACCACAATTTTAGATTTACGGTTATTAGTAATCACCTACTCACAACTTAGTCAACTGCCCTGCCTTATTTCACGATAGGAGGTCAAGTTTCGCCCATTCTCCAGCAGGTACATCCACACACTGACTCAGAAAATCCACTTTTACATACTGACGAAATTCTTGTCCATCTGAACCCTTACACGGTGCAGTGCCAGTCTATGTTTGGAAAGTTGGAATCTTTAACGTAACAGCTGTATTATTCTTACAAATAACTGAAATCTCCTGACAAATTTGTTTCTCAATTTCCCACTGTCTATGAGGGGGGCGATAATACAATGACAATAAGGTGATCATCATTTTCTTATTGCTCAGTTCCACTTAAATAACTTCACTGAATGTATTTCCTAAAATATCCCCAATACAGCTGTAATGTTAATTCTTATCAAATATACCACTCCCTATCCTCTCTTGTTCCCATTTTTGTCATTTCAATCGCATTTGCATCCTGGATCATTAAGGTGCCAGTCGTGTCCATACCTGAGCCACGTTTCTGTAATTGCTATGAAATCCCAGTCCCATGTTCCTATCCATGCCCTGAGGTCATCTGGATTCCCAGTTGGTCGTCTTGCATTGAAATAAAGACAGATTAATTCATCAGTCCTACCGTCTTCTCTGCTTTGTTCCTGCCTTCCCTGACTGTTTGACTCGCTTCGTTTCTTACCTGCACCAGTCTCAGATTAATCTCTTGCTTCAGTATTTCCCCTAGTCCCACGACTACACCTCCCTTTCTAGTTTAAATCCTCCTAAGCAGCTCTTTCGCAAATCTCCCTGACGGTATATTAGTTCCTTTACAATTCAGGTGCAGTCCATCATTTTTGCAAAGGTCACTTGTACTCATGATAAGATTGCAATAATCCAAAAAATGGGAATGCTTCTAACATACAACAGCTCTTTAGCTACGTATTCATATGTTCTATCAAAATATTCCAAACCTCACTAGCTCGTCGCACCGGGAGTGACACGGTGTCACGACCCTGCCTGACCTCTTTTTAAACTCCTGCCGAAATTTGTATGTTCTCTGTTCAGAATCTCATTCTATTCCGTTCCTAGGTCATGGGTACCAATATGTTCATTGACCTACTCCTGCTCCCTCTCCACTTTGAGGACATTCCACATGCTATCTGAGACATTCTTGATCCTGACAGCAGGGAGGCAGCACACCATTCCGAATTTTCGCCGCTTGCCACTGAAATGCCTGTCTGTGCCTCTGCCTAGACAGTTCCCCTGACACAATCAATCGCTTGTATCCTGGCGTACCTCTCCTGCATTACAGAAAGGCGTATTAACAGACACTTAGTACATATCCCTAAAAGCCCATCATACCCGATATTAGGCAAAGCAGCGTACTTGGTTGAAATGAAAACGTGTTTTTGGTTAAAGCGCAGCAGGTCAGGCAGCATCCAAGGAACGGGAAATTCGACGTTTCGGGCAACAGCCTTTCATCAGACTGTTGCCCGAAACGTCGAATTTCCTGTTCCTTGGATGCTCCCTGACCTGATGCGCTTTAATCAGCAACACATTTTCAGCTCAGATCCCAGCATCTGCTGATCTCACTTTTTACTACTTGGTTGAAATGGCGATAACCACAGAAGACCACTGCCACCTACCTCTCCTAACTTTCTTCGAGCTCACCCATCTGCGTGACTGCATTTGCGGTTTTCTTCCTTTCTATAACTGCCATCAGACACACATATTATGTCTCATAAATACTACATTGCATATAACCCTCGCTCCAACTGATCCATTTGATCTTTCAGGATTCTCAACAAACGACATTTCTTGCATCTATGATCCTCAGTAACTGGTAAATGCTACCGAAACTTTCACATCCGATAAAGAGTATGCAGTAACATAAACTATCTTGGCCATTCAAAAAGTTGAAAATTTTAATCCATATTTGTTTAATATTACATTTCGTGACACTGCAATCCTGCTGCTATAAAATCTGTTTCTTATGATTCTGCTCCACAACATTCTGACGTAGAATGTTGTGGAGCAGAATCATAAGAAACAGACTCTGAAGAAGCGAGTGCTTCCAAATAAACCTGATGGATTATATCCTGGTGTTATGTGATTTTTTTTATATATTGTCCACCCCAAACTAACACCAACACCTCCAAATCATAAATATCCATATTGTTTGTCATTCATCTTTCAATGTAGTTTTAGTAATTTTGTTAAAGAAAGTAGATTAAAGAAACGTGTTGACTTGTTCCTAACATTGACCCTAAGACAGTCTGAGACCTATGTCACACCTGTTGCTGTGATCAGTGGAGGATAGGACGAGAAAAGGAAACAGTGGCAAAACCAATCAGGGAAAGATCGACACGTGAACCTGAGGTCAGTGGTGGCTGTTGTCGGGGCGGGGGTGGGGGGCGGTGAATTCTAATTTATCTGCATTTCGAAAAGCAAGGACTGATTAGGGACAGTCAACATGGGTTGGCTGTGGAAATGATATGTCATTAATTTGATTGGGATTTTTGAAGAGATGACAAAGAAGATTGATGAAGGCACTGTGGAAGACATTTTCTGGTCGAAATTCAGCAAACTGTTCTAATGTTCAGATTGGTAGACAGATTCGTAACGGTAGGTCGTAAAGGATCCAGAGGGAGCGAGGCAATTGGATTGAAAATTGACTTCAATGTTGAGCGTTGTTCTTCAGAATAGAGGCCTGTGACCAGCGGTGTGCTGCATAAATCTGTACAGATATCACTGTATTTTATTATTCATATAAACTACTTGAACGTGAATATCAGAGGCATGGTTAGTAAGTTTACAAATTACATCGAAATGGTGGTGCAGCAGGCGGTGAAGTTGATTACCTCAGAGTAGAATTGAACGAAAATCATATGGGCGAATGAGACATGAAGTGGCAGTTGAAGTTTAATTTCGATAAATATGAGGTTTTGTAGTTTCGAAGGAAAATTAGAGCAGAAATTATATGGTGACTGCTGAGGCAGTGATGACTTGCTCAATAAAGAGAAGAGCGTAGCAGGTGTTTCATTCCGTGCAAGTAGAGTCGCAGGTAGAGAGAGAAGTGATGAATGCATTTGGCTATAGGAGCTCCTGTGGCATATTGCATATGTTCAGGACATTGGTGAGGCCACTTGAAGAATACTGGACACAATTACGTTGGCTCTACTAAAAGAAGAATGTTGTTATACTTGAGAGGGTGCAGAAAAGATTGACAAGTATGTTCAAGGACTAGAGAGACTGAGCTACAGTGAGAGGCAGAGGCTTGGGCCCTGGAGTCGAAGGCAGAGGAGTGACATTAAAAAGGTTTATAAAGTCACGACAACAGCCTGTTTCCCAACACAGTGAAGACCAAAACAACATGGCATATGTTGAAGCTAAGAAGGGAAAGATTTAGAAAATATATTAGCGACAACTTTTTCATGTGGACAGTTGTGCTTGTACGGAAAGTGCTGTCAGGGGAAATAGTGAACGTGGGAAAATGATTAGGGCAAATGCCCCATACCGCTGCTATTTATCTCTCAGCATCCCTGCGCACAAGCCTCATTTCTGAAAAACGGTTGATGACCGAAGCGTCGGTTCTCCCGTTCCTCGGATGTTGCCTGGCCTGCTGTGCTTTTTTCAACACCACACTCTCGACTCTAATCACCAGCATCTGTGGTCCTCACATTCTTCTATCGATTCGGCGTGGACAGGCTGGACGAAAGGGTTTGTTTCTGTGCTGCATGCA
This sequence comes from Hemiscyllium ocellatum, assembly GCF_020745735.1. NCBI lineage: Eukaryota > Metazoa > Chordata > Chondrichthyes > Orectolobiformes > Hemiscylliidae > Hemiscyllium > Hemiscyllium ocellatum. The sequence continues at coordinate 957,212 of NW_026867606.1, forward strand.
GTTTTGATTGTATAAGAGGGAGATGGCGAAAATCAAAAAGAACATTAGGAATGTAATCCTCTTGCGTAGATGTTTGCCTTGCCTCTATACTAACGTTAATTCAAAGTTGCGTGAGTTACGTATTTGATATGCAAGTTCTGAACGGAAAATTGGATTTACGCAAGAAAGTTGGGCTGAGCACACAACCTGATCAGCCACAATCTAAGTTCAAAGTGGAAAAGGCTCAAAGTGTCAACTGACACATTCCTGTTCCTCGGTTCTATGTTCCTGGTTCTATTCAGCTGCTCAATCCTGCGAGACAGGAGCAGTTCGAGGTCACTCATAAAGTCTGATGCACAGAAACAAATCTGGGCTCCTGTAGACTGTTACACACCGTTCAGGGTCATTTATCAAATATATTTGAAAAACCCAGTCTGAGAATGAAAGAGACCTCTTATCTTTTCCTGCCCTCTCTGCAAAATTCGCTTCATTTGTTGATCATTTTGCAGATTCTGATTCACTACAAATACAGCCTTCATACATCGCAAAAGGATGGTTCATAAAATCCTCTGGACTCCCTGATTACAACATTCAACAACAGAACTTCCAGGATAACAGCACCCGCTTAATTTAGAAAAACAGAATGCGAGAACATCTGAAACAGGACGAGGTCTTTTGTCCCAAATCCAGCCTTGCCATTTAATATGGTATTGGCTGATCCGCTCCAGATCTTAAATGGCTTCTAATGTCCCATTCTTTATGGCCCTCGACTCTCTGACAACTCAACATCCATTTATATCTGCTTCACATATTTTCAGTGTGTTAGCTCCCCAATAGAGAATTCCTGACTTTCACCACTCTTTGTATTTGAAGAAAGCACTCCCAACCCCTATAGCATGACCTACTTCTATGAACTAAAAACATCTACACAAGGGTTCAATTAAGAGTGACTGACCCTGATACCAAGGCAATGGTTGACTGAAGATGACGTCAAAGAGCGAAACAAATTTGGAATGAATGGGAATCAATGTCAACTACCCACTTGTTCGTGTCAAACGTGGCACAAAGAAACGTGTCTGTGGTTGTGGATGTCAATACTCCCAGAACTAGGTCAGCTCTGCAGTAGACCTCATGGTAGCATTCTCGGACGGAACATCTTCGATCGCTTCATCAATATCTTTCCACAACCTTACGATCAGAAGTGGAGCTTGTCATTGAAGGTCGCACAATGTTCAGATCAATGTTTTATCGTTTAACTCCTGGAGCTCTCTGAGTCCACCTGGAGTACGACCTGGGCAATATTAAAGCTTGTGTTCTTAAAGTGCGCTTAACATTCATGTAACAGTCCTGCTATGCACCGCACGATTCCACTGATAAAAAAATGTTGAGATGAATCTGCAACTCACGCTCACTTCAAAGGAACATGAGGGCGCCTTCAATCATCTGAGACATTTGGACAAAAAGAGCGATAGTCATTCAGTGCCTCAAGCCCATTACACAGAAAGATACAAACTCTATTTTTAGAGACTAGATTCCCTCAAGAATACATCATGTCGACAGTCTAGAACCTTTTTTTTGTATTTAAAAGGTAAACGTGAATTGACTGTTAAAAGGAAATGTGACTTTTCAAACTACTCAGTGTTAAGCAAAACATCATTTATTTAAGTGCTATAGATAAAATACAAATAAATAAATGGTATTTTGGGATTAGTTAACGCGATTGGAAAACATGACAGAATAATAGATCCAGTGACTATTAGGAATGAACAATTTCAGTCAAGAAAACTAACATACGCACACGCCTTGGCAAAAAGGAAAAATTAGACACGTATTCTCACAAACTGTTCTCCAATCCCGGAGAGGGAAAAAAAAAGCAAAGAGAATTCAGATAGAGTCGCAGCCAGGAGACATTCACAGGTAAGGGAGCAGTGGCTGGGGAGACAGATTGTTTCACGCTCTTCCTTGCGCCTCCACTGCTCGTGGTACACACGAGATCTTTAACGTGCTTTGCTGGCTGTAAGGAGGGAAGCAATATGTTTTGTGAATCTTCAAGGAGGCATCTTAAATCGTCAAGAAACAGACTCTCTATGTTGGTCAGAGGCCAGTGGGAGTAGCTAACTGTTTGAGAAGGAAGTTATTCTGGCTGTTGTTAGGACTGTGAAAAAACATGACACTCATTGCAGGTTGACATACACCGAGTGCACATTAATGTCGGGAGAGTTCATTCAGAGCTTCTACCTCTCTCTCAATAGCCATGGAACTCACAGAGCCACGTAATATTAGGAAATCCGAATTTGACTAATGAATGTGTGTATAACTTAAAATCATGATGGCATTGTACATGTTGGTCTTGTCTCGTGCACGTCCTGTGCAGTATAACTTGTGTGCCTTACTCTGCTCAAATGTTTATTCACCCTATGGCCTATATATTTTTGATTACCATGATCTGCCTATCCTGCTCACAAGCAATGTTTGTTTTTCACGGTACTAGGGTACACGTGACAATCAATCCTCAGTATCGTATTGAATTTCTCACCTTATCAATGTCTCTTTTGGAAATACATGATCCCGACAAACACGCAACTTTTGGAGTAAATATCTCTTCTTCTTTCACAGCACTACACATTAAGCACTCATTTTCTTCACTCTCTCCTCATGGCACTAACATCTGTGTCGGTGGAAAGGGGATCATTCCCTAAAAACAAAATCAAACCTACAGCATTCGAAACCTGGGATTCATAATAGACCATAAAGCTACGCTCAGACAACAACATTCCCGAACAAAGGAACCGAAATACATCACGTGTAAGACTATTTCAAAGACACGAGGCAAAGACTATGCAGAACACTATACAAGTCAAACAGGGAGACAATAACCAATCCGCATCCACGATCAAGTAGAGCGACTGAACGCACCGACCAGTTGTCCTTCGTCGCCATACATTCAGTTGACAAGAACTACAAATTAGACTGGAATAGTACAGCGATGGCAGGACAAGCTAAACCGAGGAGATCCAGAGAATTCTGACAATCACGGCGCTCATCCACGGACTCCATGAATAATCAGAGACCCATACCCATTACACTGGCAACTACAATGAACAAATGGAACCGGCAACCGGATGCTGCAGTAACTTAACGAAATAATTTCCAGAAGACACAATGCAGCAACGCTTCAATGGAGGCGGTAAAACATTGAAAATATTACCCAGACAGGGGTGGAAACGTCTGCAAATAAATTCCTCAGCTCGATAAACATGCACACGACCATGGTAGCTGACACCCAAGCGACAAATCTTTGCACAAACCTTGAAGTCAAATCTGTGCACAGTGCCCAAAATAAACGCTCATCAAGTTCCGATTATTGGAGGAAGGTCGCTTTACCTATGCAATCAACTTACAATGAGGGACAATACACCAAATACTGCACTAACTACTCATACCCAGATATGTACTGTCTTTTGGTGACTCATGATCAAGGAGATCCTGGTCCTTTTGAACCTCACAACATTTAATTATTCCGGAATGAAATGGCTACTGTTTGCTGCTCACAGCCAATTCATTTATCTGCCTTTCAAATTGCTGTGGCCCAAACACTGATACATGTGATGTCCCATGAGAAATTGACTTCAGTCCTGACGAGGGTGCTGTTCTCCGTATTTTCGCCACTAAATAATTCTCAATATATTTCGTACATTCCGCCTTATCCATTGAACTGCGCTCACCTGTCGGCAACCATGGGAAATTATTCTGTAAAATCAAATGGAACACTCCCACTTCTTTACATTTGTTGATGAAACAACTACGACAATCTCCACAGGTGTCTAAAAGATTATTTCCCTTTCGTGGAGTTAAGCTGACTCTGCCAATTCATACCCTGATATCCCACGTGACTGTTTATCATATTCTTTCGAAAATATTCACAGACTTTCCTCAAAATTAACATCAAGTTGTCCAATATTTAGTTCTGTTCAGATTTCCCACCCACTCCTGTTTTAAACATTTCAGAATACAATAGCTGCTTTACAGTTTTCAGGAGCCAGCATTTCCAGAATCTAAAGAAATTTGAAGGATGTCACATAATTCTGTCGTATAACATTTTTAAAAATAAATAATTGGGAAGGTTTGGAGGGATATGGGCCAGCGCAGGCAGGTGGGTCTAGGTTAGTTTCGGACAATGGCTATTAGAGACTGATTGGATTAAAGGGTCTGCTTCAGCTCTGTGTGACTCTATTGCTCTGCAATTAACTCGATTGCCACCTCCCTGAACACTCGGTGATGGGGTGCTTCCAGTGCAGCATCTTAGCCAAGCGTCAATTCAATTAGTCTTTGGACAGTTTTTCTTTATTATTTCTAATCTCAGTGTTTCTCATATTCACCACTCACTCTGTCGGGGACAATTTCTGGCACATTTTCTGTGTCTTCCTTTGTGGAGATCGAGCTATTGTACTCCCCTCAGTTACGGGCAGAATACACTCCGTGACAGTGTGAATACATTAAATCACTCCATCCAGAAGATAATATCCATGCTGACCTCTCTTATTCGGAGAGTCCTAAGATGACAATGGTTGAATGAAACTGTCATCTTTATAGGCGCTGACAGCACAGTCGTATGCCCCGTCCGAGGTCACACTTTATGCTGAAAGAGAAGATATAAAGCTTTGTCCACCTCATTTTAGAATCCAAAGAGCTTCACAGTTTCTAACTGGTATAGCTCCAGAAAGTGGCGTGAATACGTGTATGACCAAATTATTTGTTGCTTGGAGAGTGACAAGAAGAAGTAGAAATGAAGACTGAGAATATTGTGGAGGTAGTAATGGACAAATTTAGTGATGCAGGGAATATGGAGTAAAATCATCGTACATCCAAATTGGCCACGCTAGTTGTGAGCATTTTGTTCCTCCCTTGTGCGTGTAAGTGAAGGATATGCATTACATGGAATTGGCGTTGACTTTGTGATTCAAAGGTAATAAAATAGCTTGCAATTGTTTTGCCAAATAAAGATAATAGAAATAGCAATTGCGTTCAAAATGATTTACAGAATTGTTAAATGTCAGAGATAGACTTACCAGGAACACCAACAATGGCGAGGACAGGATAGTATCCTGCCTGAATAATCATCAGTACACATTCTATCCGAAAAGATAACCATAACCAATCCTTAGAAATATAGTACAGACCCCAGGATAAACCCCTGACCATTGATGCAACATTCCAGTCTAATGTTATCAGATTTTCATCCATTTTGGAACACTCCGGTCTAGTTCTCAAATTCTGATCTCTCCCTCTCTCTGGAGTTGCTGATCTCAATCGTGCTGAGGATGCCGCTGCCGCTGATACAGTATGATAAGACATTAAAGAAGCCACCTCTTATAACAATAGGGAAGTACTCTAGTGACACATTTCGGATCCATGGAGACTGACATCAATCACAGTCATTGAACAAAAGCTCCCATTAACGTTTTTCACAATAACACTTTTAACGTAACCATCATACCTGATCTGGGTGGGATGTTGACATCGCCTGCTATTGGTTTTATTGCCAATATTCATTTACTCTAATAATGTTAGATCGAAAGGAGAAAGGTGAAGCTTTTTCTACGCAGGCTGAATTAATCTTTTGCGTGATCTACATGCAATGATCCATGTAAATGCGTTCCTAAAAGTCAATTGAAATTTTGTCACTACACTGAAATCTCTTTTATCACAACAGCTTTCAATCTAAAAACAGCGTCTTGGCACAACTGCTCTGAAAAAACACACAGAAATACACAGGTGTATTTCTCTGAACTTCCATTTTACTGCTTTGATGAGGCAATATTGTCTCTTTAACACAACAAATTTCAATAATTTGCTTGTAAAGCCGTAAACATCTTATTGCACAGATTGCATATACTTTGCTCAGATTTTCTGGACTTGGCCCACAAGTAAACGTTACATTCACAATTGCCTAATTCATTGGAATGTAAAGGTCACAGACAGAATGTGTGTCATTGGTTAAGGACCATGAAAGAATAGGAGACGGTGTCTGTGGAGAATGGCTAGTAATAAAGTACCTTCCACCAGACACCAAAACTTTTTAACAGGCTGTATAAAATAAAGTACAGGGAGAGAAGAGAACAAATTTGGAACAATGAAGGACGCGTGGAAATGTAACAAATAGAATGTTGGAAAATAATTTAATGCACACTGCTCAATCAGCATTTGTGCAGATAAATACGTTTGTGCATTTGTGCACAAGACCTTGAGAATGTACAACGGAGATATAGTTAATAAAACATGATCCACGAGATTTCCAACGTTTATAAAACATTAAAACATCATTTAATTCTGTGTTGAAGTCTTAACGTTCGCCTTTTCTGGAATTCAATGCTCGACACTCACATTTTTTTCAGGATGTATCGTGTAAATTCCTGCTTCTGATATCTGAAACTATTTCAGTTAATCTACTTTATACCTGGAAATAAACATATAGTCCTGGTGGGTTCTGTCAACAACTGCTGTTTGTCATATTATTATAGATAAATGATGTTGCTGCAGACACAACACTTGAACAGATTACTCTGTTATTCATCCACTCGACAAAGTATCACAGTACATGGACATTGCCAAAAGGACTAGGAAGTCTGTGCACTTCTGTCGATATCCTAGTTTTTTTGTTATTTTATTTATTTATTTTTCCTCATCTATATTCTATCTCTTACTTTCTCTCCTTGTGCACAGTTAGTTAATCTTCTTATCGTTCTCCGTATCCCTGTTCTGAAAACTCCCTCTCTCATTTGATACCTATTGATAACTCTTGGATGTCAATTCTTTCACTTGTGCAACTGAACGACAAGCAGAAAAGAGAGCAGCTGGCCACAGTTAACTGGAAAGGGGAGCAGAGTAGGGTAGACGGTGACCAGAAATGGCTGGAAGTTTCTTGAGATAAATCAGATGCACGGCTTAAATTCGTCCCAAGGAGAGAAAATATACTCAGCAGAAGACAAGGTAACATTGAATGGTAAGGGAAGTCAGAGACAGAACTTAACCAATCACAAAAACATACAATGTGGTGATGATTATGAACAATCCAGAGAATGAGGAAAACTTGCAGTACCAATGGACAATAATAAATGAAAGCAATGGGCAGGGTAGGATAAAATAGCATCGCTAGCCTTTTGATAATATAACAGAGGTTTGCACGAGAGATTTAGATAAATAACGTGGAAGAGAGGGAAGTTAAAGGAGGACTTGAATAGATACTTTTGCATCAGTCTTCATGGTCCAAGACACCAGCTGCCTGACAGATCTTCGAGAGCGTCAGGATGCAGAGGTGAGTGTAGTGACCATCACTAAAGAGAAGGTGTTGAGGAAGCATAAAGTCCTGAATGCAGAGAAATCACCCAGACTGGATGTACAACACGTTCTAGTTCTAAGGAGAAAGCTCAGTAGATGGTGAAGGTGTTGTTGGTGATCATTCAGGAATCACTGTAGTCATGGAGAATCCCAGTGGACTGGAAAATGTGACCAAACAGCTCTGTCCGATTAAGGAAAGAGAGACGCGGAAGACAGGACGTTATAGTTGTCGAGTAAATTGAAAACTGATATTAAGAAGTAGGAACGCCAGATATTTGACTCACGTTTCATTTCTTTGCAACCCAAAAAAGACATTTCGGATCAAGCAAAATTTCACTTGTCCCATACACAAGAGAATTTACACTGTGTTTGCATATGTTTCTCTTTCACCTCAAGTAAAAGCCGATTTGTGCTTTGCATTCGGTCTCCATGACATTTGCCTTCCGTCATCCCTCCTTTACCACTCTAAAGGTATTAACAAGCCAAATTTCCATTCCTTTTCAGTTCAGAAGAAGTATCACGCTGGATTTGAAATGTTAAATCTGTTTCCTGTCTACACAGATGATATCAGCCCTGCTTAGTTGCTCTAGAAAATGTTAGCCTAGAATATGTTTTCAATCAAACAATGAAATCTGAATCCTATCAATCTGAAGCAAAAGCTTAACTTGCTGGAGAAACTGGGAGATTTGAATAAGGGTCACTCGAAGGAAAGATTAAATCTGTTTTCACTCCACAGTTGATGCCACGCCTGCTTAGTTTCTCTAGCAATTTCTGCTTTTGAACAAGTTCCAAATGTATGTATCACAGCTGCTCAAACGACCAGTCCAACATGGAGCGCCATACACCGGGAAGGGAACAATACCATAAGGTGCGCAAATACATTGGTTCTGAAATAAGACTGGCATCACTGACACTACTGAACTCTTAATCATAGTCAGGAAGAGAAACAAAGGGGAACACATTCACTGTAAACAGCGAAAACAGCATTTCTAGAAGACATAATAATCAGAAAATTACGTTGGAGTGTGTTGTGGAATGAAAGAAATTGGTAGAGTTACACCATGGAGAGAACCTCAGCGGAATGAAAATATTAAAATGAAAGTGTGACTGCATCAGAAACCAATGCATATCACTGAGTACAGAGCTGATGGGTGAAGGAGCTCAGGGTAAACTAACGACAGGCAGTAGAATTGCACTGCTGGGAATGAGCCTCAAATTGGGTATTCATGTGGTGGTGTCAGGATCATGTGAACCCGTTAATGCGACAGCTTTGAAAGGCTTACATTCCAAACAGAAGAACTAACTTTTGACAGAGAGGGCGAAACGTTTCCACAACTAACAAATCAGCTCGAAGCTCGCATTTGTGCCACATCCAATCGTAATAATGTTGGAAAACTTTTAATAACTCACTCGAGAAGAGGGCTGCACAAATATTCCCAACCTATATAATGTAACAGCCGTACTCAACAGTATATAAAAAAAAAGGTGCAGTATCTGAACCACCCTCAGGAAGAAGTGTTGATGGATGATCCACCTCGCCCCTTTCATGATGTCCACAGAATCAAAGACTCCATTCTTCACCCAATTCAATTGACTGCACATGACATGACAAAACAGCTCAACACAACAGATATGATAATACATTAGGTCCTGACGCCATTCCTGAATTAGGTCTGAACAATTACGTCGCACAGCAATTAATGCTCCTGGGGATGTTGTTTCAGACCAGCTCCAACTCTGACATCTACCTGGTAATGTGTAAAATTTGCTAGGTATGTCCAGTCACCTACAATGAGAATAATTACAATTCGACCAATTACCACTTCCTCAGTCCGATCCGGACAGTCAAGTTGGAAGTAGTTCTTTTTGACAGAGCGGTGAAGCAGCACAGAAATAACCTGCTCAGTGTCGTTTCCAACAGGTCTCCATGTGGAGATGGTGCAGATTTGCAAATGTCACTGGATTCCTAATCCAGACCCGAGGAGTTGGTGCAAATCAAAAAAGAAAAATCAATCAGATTTCGTGATCAAAAATCTGGTGTCAGTCATATTGACTTTAAAATAAATATCGATTAAGAATATCAATTTGACTGAGCAATGTACTTTCAGGTAACAAATCTCTAGTGCTTTCCTGGTCTGACCAAAAAGTGAGAGAAGGCAGACAGACATGTGATAAACTCTTCAATGGTCTCTGAAACTGCCAAGAAAGACACTCAATTGTATCAAATCGCTGCAAGGTCTTAAAAGCTAAAATCGAACAGAACACCTGCCACTAGTCTCAGTGTCTCAAAAGGAATAGCAAACACAGTCCTGTTGAGACTGCAGAGACATGGTCCAGAACATCAGACAGCTTATGACAACATTTGCAGAGATTTCCCACAGACAACACAGCAACACCGGAAAGTATTAGACTATTCAACACATTAAGCCTCGACATTCGACTTCATGGTTGAACATCTCCTCAGTGCACTTTTAGCACACGATGTACGTGTCCATTTATATGATTAACAATCAGAAACTACTAAATAGGAACCGCTGTATTTTATTTCGTGAATAAAATGTCCTCCCCCATTCAATATCGTAATGCCTGATCGCCATCTGTGCACGATAGACCTGCTCGCTCCCATCCCTTCAGAGTTTAGAAATCTTTATTTCTGTTCAGTGTCTTCCCTTCGACAGCCTTATGTTGCAGAGAATTCTCCAGGTTCACCAGTCTCTGAGTGAATATATTTATTCTCATCTCAGTGCAGTGTAGCCTGCCTGCACGTAATACCAGTTGCTTTCGACATCCCAGCCTGGAGAATTATCACCCCTGCTTCCAATCTGCCTCACCCTGTCAGAGCTTTGTGTATTTCACTGAGCTCAACACTCATTTTGGTTAGATTACTTACTCACTTACACTATGGAAACAGGCTCTTTAGCCCAATAAGTTCACACCCGAGCTGCCGAAGCGCAACCCACCCAGACCCATCCCATACATTAACCCTTTTACCTAATACTAGGGCAATTTAGAATGGCCAATTCACCTAATCTGCACATTTTTGGACTGTGGGAGGAAACCGGAACACACAAAGAAAACCCACGCAGAGACACGGGGAGAATGTGCAAACTCCACACACAGTCGCCTGAGACGGGAAATCAACCCTGGTCTCTGGAGCTGTGAGGCAGCAGTGCTAACCACTGAGCCATGGAATATATGCCCAGTCGCCCCAATCACTGCTCCCACAGCAAATCTGTCATTCTAAAGTTCCAATCCGGTCATCCTGCACTGCACTTCCTCAATGCCAGATTTTTCTATTCTTTTGGGTACCGAGACAAAACTGTACACAATATTGCACAACGTTCGAGATAAGGTCTCACTAAGGGCTTGTAGAGCTGCAGTAAGACATTCTTATTCCTGTCATCAATTCCTCTTTAACTGAAGATCAATGCACCAACTATTATCCTAACGAATTTATGTTCCTGCGATATTGCTATCATTGACTGATGTACAAGGAGATTCAGATGCTTTTCAGTTTAAAAGCGACCCACTTGGTGGTCTATGTATACTCGTCAGTATCTCAATGCCACTCTTTGTATTGACTTCTGGATTCAGAGCTCGCTGCCTTGCATGCACTAGCCTGCGCAGAAGGAAGCAAAGAAATAATTGGGTTTGCAAGTCCCATTATAGATCAAAATGTACAAAGTAACATCTAATTCAATTGTTCCTCATCTGCCGTATGTCTGCCTATTCACTCTACTTGTCGCAGTCACCTTAGAGCCTTTCTCAATCCTCCTCACTCACTCATAATCCCAGCTGTGCTCCAACAAAGGATTTAGAAACATTGCAATCCATTCCCACTGCGAAATGTTTGATGTGTATTGTGAGCAGCTGACACCCAAGCACTAATCTCAATGATACTTGACGAGCCTTCCACTCCAAAAGCATCCATTTATGCCTACTCACTGGTTCTTGTCAGGTCTGCCATTATACCACCATGTTCATATGTTGTCTCTAATCACATATACATTTACTTTACACACCAGGTTTGGGATTCCATCAAAAATCATCCCGAAAATCCAAATGCATTCCATCGATTGTTGTTCCATAATTTGTATAAAAGATGTTTTCTCAAAAATAATACCCATTTCATAAATTCATGTTAACTTTGTCTGTGCCCGTTAATTTAGTGGCAATTATTTGTCCAAATCAGTTTAGTTACTAATGCCACTTGATTTCATTTCACACTGTAAGTCTAATCTAATCTAAACACACTTAGGTATTCTCCTTTTGTTTTTTGCTTCATGTCGTTTTCTGTGAAGACGGAACTGAATTAATTGTTTTATAGTTCTGCCATTTTCATGTTCTCCATTCTCAGTTCTCTGGTTTCACACTATTAGGAAGATGCTTTACTTTATAAGTGAAATCCCTTGTTTGTCATTGAAAGACGAAAAGAGACAACATTCACCCTGTCCATGCAACTGACAAGCTTATACCTGAATTACTCACCCACTCAACTTCCTCTGCTTCGAGAGAAATTACACGAGTTTATCTAACCTCTTTTAAAGCTGATATGCTCCATTACATGGAAAATCCTTGCCAGTCTCCTCTGTACACCTTCAGATGCAATCGCATCCTTCCTGTCATGTAAAACACAGACCTGCACACTGTATTCCACCTTGGCCTAAACAAAGTGATATATAATTATTACAATCTATATCTCAATAAATAAAGGTTATTCGTGTTGTCCCTGTTTCATTAACTATTAACTACTCCAGTCACATTCAGGGATCTGTAGAGAAGCACCCTCTAAGTGAATATCCAAAACAGCCAACTGTTTTGCCATTCATTGAGTACTGTCCAATCTGCTTCCTTCTTCCTGTGACAAGATTTCATTGAGAATGGCATTGATCACAGTCACTAAACAAATAGCTCCAGTCAATTCCTTTCAATGTACAGCATTTTATTCCACAATTATACCTCGTCTGGATTAATTACCACAAAACTGAAATTGTTCCAGCGAGGTTTGCGATGAGGGGGAATGATGGATGCTTACTTTTCACAGGCGAGATGAGATGATTCTGCTGCTTTGTACACACGCAATCCTGCTGCCACCCGCTAAAAAAAAATCAATAGTTTTTTCTCTTTCTATGCTGATATTTCCTCCGGTGGAAGTGCTGCCAGTTAGGGAAGGTCTGTGGTTCCAATTGATTACACAGAAGAAGTGGAGGTTTATTGATCAAAGCGCATGAACCCATCAGGTTTGTCTTCAGACCGAGATCACAATACATTCCTCTCATTGCATTAATAAAGGCGACATTGTATCGTAACTCATAATACGCTTCAGTACAATCTCAGCGAATCTTTTCTTCACATCATTTTGATTGAGAGCAATGACTTTTGAATGTTTTGACCTGACTGCGAAGACAAATGTGATACGTTCACCTACCTTTATCTTTTAAACCCATGGATTATAGAGTCAGAGACATTAACATGTATGTTTGCTGAGATCTGTGAACAGTAATTCCTCCGACATTCTGTGTTAAAAGAAGTGACGTAGGACTCTTAATTTAAACATATTACACTATCATGCATTCACTGTACAAATGACTAGATCGCACATAAGCTTCCAAAGGATTTCGGGAAGTAAAACTACTTTAGTCAATAATCCAATTTTCTCTATTGCTTTATCACTTCATCCACATTCTCTCTCCATCTCATAAACAAATTCTCACACTCTTCTCTGTCTCCCATTTCTCTTGCGTCCCTCTCTCAGCTTTGTACTCTCGATCACTTTCTTTTCCTCACGATGCATGCTTCCTCCCGTCAACATCCACATTTTCTTTCTACTCAACGTCAACTTCGTCAAGAACGAAATGCAGCAAGAAAACAAGGAGATTAGGAAGACTAATGATTAACAGCGATTATGCACCCATGTGAAATATTCTGCCTACATCTAGCCACCACAAAGGATGTGAAGGAACCAAGAGAGTTTGCAGAAATGATTCACAGGGTGGAGGAATGTTAGTCAAATGTATGGAATGCAGAATTTGGGTCATGGTTGCCAAAAGGAAGATTGAAAGAAGATATTGTTGAACTATTCAAAATCATACCAGGTTTGTTGAGGATAGACCGAGAAAATAACGTATCCCAAATAATGACAGAATGAAGAGCCAGTGGCAACACATACTATTCAATTTGTAAAATAAACGAAATAAACAGGAGGGGAACCTTCAAAGCGTTAAATAGTTTGCATGCACTGCATACACAGAGAGAATGCAGAATCAAGTCATATCATGGAATTGCAGAAGATAGTTGAATTATTATGTAACAAGCAAATGTACAGGACGACAGGGACAGTTCAGGACAGAGATAGAAGGGACACAGCTCAGTCTGAGCTTGATCAGATGCGAAGGGCTGAATGAATAGCATCTTCGTGTAATGAATCAGAGACATATACTAAATGCTTTCGGAACCAGGGGAGCATGGTGTCATTATAAATAAATCATGCTGCAGCTGTACAAAAATCTGGTGCTGCCCCATTTGATATATTGTTGACGGTTCTGGTCACCACATTATAAGAAGTGGGCGGCACGGTGGCACAGTGGTTAGCACTGCTGCCTCACAGCACCTGAGACCCGGGTTCAATTCCCGACCCAGGCGACTGACCGTGTGGAGTTTGCACGTTCTCCCCGCGTCTGCGTCGGTTTTCTCCGTGTGCTCCGGTTTCCTCCCACTGTCCAAAGATGTGCGGGTCTGGTGAATTGGCCATGCTAAATTGCCCGTAGTGTTAGGTAAGGGGTAAATGTAGGGTTGCGCTTCGGCGGGTCGGTGTTGACTTGTTGGGCCGAAGGTCTGTTTCCACACTGTGCGTTGTCTAATCTAATCTAAAAAAAAAGTATGTGGAAGATTTGTAAAGGGTTCAGAGGAGATTGAGTAGGATGTTGCCTGGTAGGGAGAGAAAGTCTTACAAGAAAAGGCTGAGGGACTTGAGATTGACTTTGTTCAAGAGACTTAATTGTTCTTAATTTACTTAATTTGTTCTTCGACGACCTAATTGAGACATATTTGATAATCAGAGGGTTATATAAGTTTGTCAGTGAGAGCCTTTTTCCACGGATGGCGATGGCGAACACGATGTGACTTTGCTTTAAATTGTGGGGTGATAGATATAGGTCTGATGCCAGAGATGGCTTCTTTACTTAGAGAGTAGTAAAGGAGTGGAAAGCACTGCCTGCAATAGCAGTTGACTCTACAATTTTAAGGGCATGTAATTGTCAAGTTATAGGCATAAAAACAAGAATGAAATAATGTTTGGTTAGTTGGGCTTCAGATTAGTTCTGCAGGTCGGCATAAGATTGTGGGCGGAACAGACTGTACTGCGCTGTAATGCTCTATATTCTATTTCAAATTAAATGGATTTCCTGAGATTCCCCATTTAAGAGAAATTAACAAACTACTCGTTTTTTCTAACTTCAATAAAAAGCAGGCTCCCATGTGACACAAGTTACATTGGCTCAACAGCCTGCATTTTTGGGATCATTTCAACATCTAGACTTGTCAATAAAAGAAAAACACTCGGAATGAAATAAATCTACAATGAGAAGAGGAAATGATGGAGATGATTAGACCACAGCAAATCAGAACATACATAAAATGAAACTGAATTTGAACATATTCGAAGTAATATGAACTTTTTGTGTCAAAATGCTACTTTCGAATCAAGAAGTTAAATCTGTTTCTACTGCACAAATGCTGCGAGAATTGCTGAGTTTCTCCAAAGCTTTCGATTTCCATATTACCCTTTCTGGAAGATGATAAATCATCTGATTTTAACCAGAATAATGAAGTAATTATTTCAGTAGACTCGCATGTATTAGGCTATGAACATTGAATTAGAAATAATGAACTTTATTTATTGGAAAGGTTCCTCAGTATGGACGACATGCAACTTTGTGATAACGCGCCATAAAAATGTTGAACCCAGTACCTCTGACATCACACATTCAATCCCCTGAAAACAACTAATTGAAAATGATAGGGAACAAATCCTCAATGTTATGTCGGCTGGGGTCACACTCATTCATAAAGGTCTTACTTTTATGAGAGCTAAAGCGAAATGTTAAACCATAAAACATCTTATTATTTTAGTGGGACAT
The DNA here is from genome assembly GCF_020745735.1 of Hemiscyllium ocellatum. Lineage (NCBI taxonomy): Eukaryota > Metazoa > Chordata > Chondrichthyes > Orectolobiformes > Hemiscylliidae > Hemiscyllium > Hemiscyllium ocellatum. The sequence continues at coordinate 972,667 of NW_026867606.1, forward strand.
ATTTTTCGTGTGTTTTGAAAGTAACTATCAAAACGAAAGTTGATTTTTCATCTCCAACACCTCTACCGAATGTGATGGAAAGCTACCATCTTGAACCTCAATTCAGGGACACACGTTCAACACAAATTGACTTTAGAAGATTATCTGAAACAATAATGAGAGAAAATATAGCACATGGCATATTTAAGCAATTTCCCAAGAGGATTGGTAAGATTTGTTCTATTTGTGATGTGGATGTTTGATTAAGCATAATCACAGAAACGCCGGTAAAAACAACTTGTCTCGGTAGCATGGGGAGCAAGTGCCATCCCGTTCACTGTGCATCAACCTATTGACTGTTCCTAATGGGGGTTGGAATTTCAATTTCAACATTTACCGATAGAAATTAGCAACATAAGAATCAGCAGCTTCCATCTTTCTAGTTGTAGACTGAAATGAAAAGGAAAATCAGATAAATTAGGAGGAGCGGGGAATTGGTGTGATACACATTGCAACTGCAAAATAGGAGGTTGAAGGGAGATGGTCATTGGAAGGGTATGCAACAGAATAATGGGCATTACAAGTGAAGTAGAAGTATATGAAGATAAAGGAGGAATACACGTGACGTGTTTGTGGCAATGAAAAGCGTGTACCTGGAAAAGAGAGTTTGATGGGTGAACAAAAACTACATTTCAGGAAAGTTGGCTTCTGGTTCACAAGGAAAAGTAAGAAATCATCTCTTTTTTCCGACACTTGCTTCTTGTTCATACTGGATATTCAGTCTGTATCTCTTGTGTCCATAAAGTGCAGACGACATTTGTTTCTTTTCCTCCTTGAGGGCAATGACTCGTGTTTATCAATTTATGGACATTTGAAAAACAGTGGACATTTGTTCTCGGAATTTGCTTTCAATTGAAATAATACGTTAGAATCTGATTTTTCTCCAACAGTGTGTTTGCAATGGAATTTAATGTAACGTTGCACCTCCTCAAATAGCTCTTTCAATCAAATTTAATTAATGAAACTGCATCAATTCCGCCAATGTAAAGGTCCTTGCTCTCTGACTGTTGGAGGGAATGTTACAAGAAATATCATCCGGGTCTATGTAAAAAAAAACGTTGCAGTTCAAGGTACCAAAACCTAGGACAACCTTGTCGACGTCCAAACACAAATATCAATCTTGGGGTGGGGGGGGTGGGGGGGGGGTGGGGGTGGGGGAAGAAAACTCTGAACAAATCTGGCAGCATCTATGGAGTGAAATCAGACTTAACGTTTTTGGTCTGGGGATCCTGCTTCCGAACTGCTACCAACTAGGAACAGGTTGGATTTTATGCTGGATTTAGTGTGTGAGGAACTGAAATAGTAAACAATAGATGGAGAGAGAGAGGGGTAGAGGAAAGAGAGAGAGAGAAAGAGAGAAACAAACAAAGGAATCGAAAATGCTAATTCCATGATAATGAGAAGCTTCTACTTGGGGTAGTTTCCACGAGACAATGTGTTGTGTGTCGAAGCAGACCATCTAATAACAAGACCTGGAATATGAGAGCAGAGAAAAAATATGTGGAAAGGTAAACAATCCCGAACATTTTGAACTAGAAATTGAGGGCAGAAAGCTGTAGATTTCTCAAATGGAAAATGAAGTGCTGTTCTCCCAATTATGTTGAACTGCAATGCAGCATTGCAACAAGTCTGAGGCAGAGATGTTGGCTCAGGGACAATGTGGGATGAAGAAATAATGCGCAACTGAAAGTTGTGGGTCTTGTTTGCGGACATCACAGCTGTTCTGTGAAGCCATCACCGAGTTTGTGCTCCGTTTCCCTAATGTATAGGAAACTACACTGTGAGCAGCGAATACTGTCTACGAGATGAAGTGACGTGCATGTAGACCGCTATGTCAAATGGAATGTATGCTGTGTGCTCGAATACTGAGGATGCAGGAAGTAAATGGGCGGTGGATACATTCGCTGTGATTTCAAGGGAAGATGCTTTTATGTTACTGGCGTGGAAGAGAGTTTTGAGTGAAGAAGGAGTGTGTCATGGCATTACAGAAAGAATGGCCCCCATGAATGGCTGAAAAGTGAGGGGAGGGGAACATATGCCTGTTGGCGTCTTCTCAGTGGGAGTGAAATAAATGGCGGCTAATGATCCTCTTCATGTCGATGCTGGTGGCATGTTCGGTTTTATCATTGTTGAGGGAGAGAAGAGAGGGATGAGGGCGGAATTTCAGGGCAATGGCTCAGACGATGCTGAGGATCCGATCAACTACGGAGCAGGGGAATCTTTGATTGAGACAGAGTGGGGACATCTCGACAACACCCCCTTTGTCGACGTTGTCATAGTCAGATCAGATGGGACAGAGACAGAGGAGCTGGGAGAATGGAATAAAGTACTGAGAGGAAATAGGCGTTGTATAGTCGAGAGTATAGTGCAGGAAAAGGACAACAGGTCAGCCAACATTCAGTCAAGTGAGCTATGTGAGTGGATAAATTGATAATGGATTTTGATGGACATGTCGAGGAATGGAATAGAAGGGTCAAAAACTGATCAGTTGAAGGTGAGAGGTGGTGGAAATTGGATGGGATATTGATAAACATTTCCAATCCCAGATGAGACAGAAAGGCAGTGAAAATAATGCCATCAATATATCGATGAAAGCGAAAGTGGACGTGCGCAACAAATGTTCCATCTAGCCCAGAAATATACAGGCGTAACTGGGGCCCATGTGGATACCCATGGCCGTGCCTTTGCACTGAAGGAAATGAGATGAGTTAAAAGGTAACTTGTTCACAGTAACACGACCTCGGCCAGGCAGAGCAGGGTGTTGGTGGATGATAAAGTTTCAGGCTTTTTTTTTCAAGAAGAAGCGGAGAACCATGGTAACATACTTATCGAGGAATGGTACGTTGACAAAAAAGAGAATGCTGCTGGCGCCCGTGAACTGGAATTTCGGACACTGACTTAAAGCATCAGATGAATAGCAGATTAAAGTGGAAAGAGACTGCACAAGGTGAGGGTGGGAAAAATTTGGTGCAAGAAGAGGTAAGGTCAATAGTACAGGAACAATGGGTCTGCTTGGGCAGTCCTGAGCATGAGTTTGCCTAGAATGTAGAAGCAGACTATGCGTTTGGGAGGCTTCATTGCCCTCATGTCTACATGTGATGCCACCTTCAAGTAACTATGCAACTTCAACCACAGGTCTCTGTGTTCGCCAACTAACTGTACGCAATTTGCATGTATTGATCTCCTGTTTTCCCCATGTCTTTAAATATTATTTTTATTCCAATAATCATCCAAACTCCTCTCAACTATTTCAGTGAAACATGCTTCAACAGTTCATTCCAGCAACTAGAACGATCCATCGATTGAATAGCTCATATCACTCTGTCTTGTTTTGCAAATCACACTAAATCTGTAATCTCTGGTTATTATTTATTTGATGAGACCAAGCAGTTTAGTACTGTTTACTCTATTCAGCCTGTTTCGTATTGCGAAATCTACCAGCAAATCTGCACTTAGCTTTCTTCTGTCCAAAAAGAAAAATCTCGATTTCTTCTGCATTTATAACTGAACTCCCTCATACCTGGGCGTACTCTTGTCAAGCACTTCTTCAGTTTCTCCAATTTATGACATCAAGAGCTCTGTATGATGTTCCAGCTGAGGTATAACAACTATTGTGTAAAAAAAAAATCCACATAAACTCCTTGGCATGTAACAGATGTCCATGTGTATAAAACCAAGAATACTCTATGTTTTACTTATTAGTCTCTTTACTTGTCTTGCACATATGCATCCGTATCTCTTTTCGTTCTTTTTTCTTCACATTGCGTGTTCTATTATATATGGTCGTTTCTTTGTTGGCAAATTGCGATGGCTCACACTTCACTGCTTTCAAATTCTTTCCCCACTTCACAATGCACTCTACCAATTGCCAGCGTTATTTTGGAGTTCTACACTGCCTTCCTCACAGTTGCAATTTCTCTCAGTTTCACGGTAATGGTGATTTTTGAAATTGACCAATACTCACCAATACTCCTGATCACTCGTATACACATATGAAAACGAATGAGGGTGCAAAAACCTTCCTCACTCCTAAATAAAATATTTATGGGCCATTTATTTTTGTTTCCTATTACTCAGCTATTGTTGAGTCGACATTTCTGCAGTCCCTTTTGTTCCATGATATGGAATTTTCCAGCGAAGGTTTGTTGAAAGGTATTTGATGAAGCACCTTCTGAACGTTCATGTTCATCACATGAACAACGTTACAATCACTAATTTCCTTTTGAAATAACTCATTTTCGAATTGTCCAATCCCAACAAAGGGCAGATAAGTGCTAACCACATTGCTTTGTGTCTGGAGTAATATGCAGACCAGATGAGGTGAGGATGGCAGTTTCTTTCGCAAATGGACATGAGTGAACGAGGTGTTTGTTTTGAGCCAATCGACAATCTTCTCATGGGCATCATTAAACTGTTAATTCCAGTTCGTTTTAAAATTTAAGTTCTACCACATGCCATAACAGGATTTGCCAGAGCCTCTTCAAGATAACTACAACAAATTTGCCAAGCATGATTTCCTATTTAGAATCCAATTCTGACTTTTCGTACATCACACATCCTTTTTCATGTCAATTTCAATATCAGCCCAAATAATTGCTTTTGAAAGCTTTCTAACCAGTGATGAAGAAAATAATGGTTTGCAATTGCTGTGCTAATCCAAACAAGCTTTCTTGGACACTGTGATTCAGTGGTTAGCACTGATGCCTCACAGTGCTTAGGTCCCACGTTCGATTGTTGTCTTGGGAAACTGTATGTGTGGAGTTGGTATATTCGCCCCGTGTCTGCCTGGGATTCCTCCGGTTTCCTCCCACTTCCCAAAGATGTGCGAGCCAGCTGAATGTGCGTGCTAAATTGGCCACAGTGTTAGGTGCATTAGTCAGAGGGAAATGGGTCTGGGTGGGTTACTTTTTGGAGGGTTGGTGTGGACTTGTTGGGCCGAAGGGTCTATTTCCACACTCTAGGGAATCTAACTTAAACTTTCCAGTCTTATGTTTTCTCCCCTACGTCTGGGTTAGAATCACAGATTATTGACAGTGCCCCTTCAACACCTGTATTCATATCGTTTAAAATCCTTGAATGTATCTGATCAATTTCTGGCATTTTCCAAATTTAAGTGCCAACTGGCTCTAAAGTACAACAAAGATTGTCAAGCTTACATTTCTTGATTTCAGATTCACTGCAGAAATCTGCGCTACAGATGGACTTGAGAGCCCTTCTCCCTAAATCTGGGTAAGGTTGGGCCGGTAATAGAGAAGGCGAATGGAATTCTGATATTTATTTCAAAGGGAATGGAAAATAAAAAATAGGTAATTCGTTGAAAATTATAAAGAAGGTATTCGGCAAAACACACCGAGAACAATATAAACAGGTTTGGTCTTGTACCTGCAGAGAAAACGTTTTTACATTGATTGCAGTTGAGAGAATATTCAATAGGTTGGTCCTCAGTGAGAATTTCATGTGGAAAGGTGAAGTAGATTGAACTTGAACGCATTATAATTTAGATCGATAATGCGAATTTATTGACAAACAAAGAATCTTCACGGATTTTCGAGAATATTGTAGATACTTGGAAGTTGGTTCCCTAGCGTAAGGATTTAGAACCATAGGACATCAAATGACTGTAAAGGCTCACCCATTGAGGGAGATTAAAATAAATCTGTTCTGTCAGTGGATGAGGAACATCCATCTGCAGGAAAAGTGCAGGTAACAGGATTTGTCACCTTTCCTTAATTTTGCAGATCTGCTGAAAGCATTATGATTGACAAGATTTTGAGTAATATTTGCTGTCCACCAAAACTGTTCAGTCTGATCTGCATTTTGTATGATCGTATGCCGGTAATCTACAGTCTAACAGCACCATATCCGTAGTTACAGCATGACGAATGCAGTGAATCAGACGGAATCCCGAAATCGACAGTTCACAAGGACGCTTGATCGTCAGAGAATATCAATAGTTTCTTTCAGGGAGAGAGAACAGTTTGACAGTTAATGATGAAATAAGGAGTGAGATGGGTGTATTTAAAGTTTTGAAGGGGATTATATTAAGTCACTGCTTTCCAAATTTATCCCACTCTGATCCCTTTTTGTAATGCCTCAGAATCAGTGTCACTTATAGTTAAGAGATTTTTTGGAACCTAGGTCTTATATTAGCTGGTCAGTGGAGCAAGAGGCAGCAGCTGAGATGTTACTAACAGATGTTACTAAGCATTTGGACTTACCTTATTCATGCAAATATATCCCGATTTGTCATCTTTCATATTTTGCAAATGACTTCAATATAACAGGATCATGATAATCGATGTAATACGACTGTGATTATGAAATGTAATAATTTTGTTATAGAACCTGGAATAGCGAATATCATTGTGCAGTACAGGCCGTTCTAACCTCGATGTTGCACCGACCCGTGCAACCAATCAGAATCGCCTCTGATCTACACTATTCAATTCTTGCCCATATATTTATGCAATGACTATTTAAATGCAATTTAATCTGGCGAGTCTGCAACTGTTGCAAGTAGTGCGTTTCATGCCCCTATTACTTTCTGAGCAAAGAAACAACCTCTGACATCTGTCCTATTTCTGTCATCCTTCAATGTAAAGCTATGTCATCTCGTTTTAGATATTGCCATCTTTGGAAAAAGGCCCCCACTGTCTAAACTACCTAACCCTCTGATTATCTTACATGACTCAACTAAGTCATCTCTCAACCTTCTTCTCTCTAACAAAAATAGCCTCAAGTCCAGCAGCCTTTCGTCGTAAGACTTTCCCTCAATAACAGGCAATATCCTCGTAAATCTCCTCTGAACTATTTCCAAAGCTTCCACATCCTTCTCTAATGCGGTCAACAGAATCATACGCAACGCTTCAAATATGACCACAGCAGATGGTTCCGAAACACAATCCCTCTATCAATAAAAGCGAACACATTGTCTCCTTAAATATTCTAACAAGCTGGGTGGCAACTTTCAAGGATATATGTACCTGGACAACGAGATATTTCTGCTCAACTACAAAACCAACATTCTTACCAGTGCCCTGCATTCGTTTTATACCTTCCAAAGTGAATCACCTCACACGTTTCCGCATTAAGCTCCATTTGCCACCCGTCACCCCAGCTCTGCAGCTTATCCATGTCTCTCTGTAACCTAAAACATCCTTTGTCACTATTCACAACTCCACCGATCTTAGTGTCATCCGCAAATTTACTAACCCATCCTTCTATTCCCTCATCCAGGTCACTTATAAAAATGACAAACAACATTGCACCCAAAACAAATCGTTGCAGTACCCACTCGGAACTGAACTCCAGGATGAATATTTTCCATGAACCACTACCCTCTGTCTTCTTTAAGCTATTGGCTTTGCATAGATGGTGCAATTATTACCAGTTGTTGAAGGAAGAAGCAATTGTTTATTAGTGCGACAAGAACTGAGCAAATAATTAAACCTTGACTCATTGTAAATACATATAATAAAACTTGAAAGTACAGAATGAGACCTTTTGGCGCATTATATATTAATGATTTGCATGAGGGCACTGGGGGCATTCTAGCGAAGTTTGCCGATGATATGAAGTTAGGTGGACAGGCAGGTAGTACTGAGGAAGTGGGGAGGCTACAGAAGGATCTAGACAGGTTGGGAGAGTGGTCCAGGAAATGGCTGGTGGAATTTAACGTGAGCAAGTGCGAGGTCTTGCACTTTGGCAAAAAGAATAAAAGCATAGACTACTTTCTAAATGTTGAGAAAATCAGTAAAGCCAAAGAACAAAGCGATCTGGGAGTGCTAGTCGAGGATTCTCTAAAGGTAAACATGCAGGTTGAGTCCGTGATTAAGAAAGCGAATGCAATGTTGTCTCTTATCTCAAGAGGGTTGGAATATAAAAGCAGAGATGTGCTACTGAGACTCTATAAAGCTCTGGTTAGGCCCCATTTGGTGTACTGTGTCCAGATTTGGTCCCCACATCTCAGGAAGGACATACTGGCACTGGAACATGTCCAGCGGAGATTCACGCGGATGATCCCTGGAATGGCAGGTCTAACATATGAGGAACGGCTGAGGATACTGGGATTGTATTCGTTGGAGTTTAGAAGATTGAGGGAGACTGAATAGGGATGTACACGATAATACATGGCTTGGAAAAGATGGAGGCTAGGAAATTGTTTCCGTTAGGTGAGGAGACAAGGACCCGTGGACACAGCCTTAGAATTAGAGGGGGTCAATTCAGAACAGAAATGCGGAGACATTTCTTCAGCCAGAGGGGGTGGGCCTGTGGAATTCATTGCCACCGAGTGCAGTGGCGCCGGACGCTAAGTGTCTTCAAGGCCGAGATTGATAGATTCTTGTGGTCTCGAGAATTAAGGGCTACGGGGAGAACGCTGGTAAGTGGAGTTGAAATGCCAATCAGCCACGATTGAATGGCGGAGTGGACTCGATGGGCCAATGGCCTTACTTCCACTCCTATGTCTTATGGTCTTATGGTCTTATTATGCTTGTACTGTCCCGGAAAATCCTGGACATTTATCGGCTCCCGTCTATTTCTCCTTTGCAAAACATTTCATTATTGAGCAAAACTCCAAGTCACTTTCGAAAGATCTGCTTCCACCAGACTTCAGATCCTTCAGATCAACAGGACTTCGTGTGAGATCATCTCCTATCATCCCCTCGTGGACTTCTGTCATTTATTCTAAAGTTATGTTCTTTGTTACTGATCATTTCGCAGTGAAAACAATTTCTTCACGTGGAGATGAAAACTCCTGAAATCTTTCTATGGCTAGATAAAATCTATCTTTAACATCTATGCTTCTCTCTGTTATGTGATCAGCAACGTGCTGTGAGGTTAAATGTAACACAGCAATTGAGTTTTTGAGTCTCATGCATTTCCGCTGGCGAGGGATGGAGCTGGTCGCTCAGAAACAGAGTTGTAGTAATGAATAAAGACAATGGCTTTACCTTCTCCGTTTTACTCGTAAGAATTTTATGCTTATCTGTCATTTTCTGCACAATAATGGATTTAAAATAATTTTGTGACATGTCGTCAGTGGCGGATGTAAACTAACACCGTTCAGTTGATGTTGCCCAGTGATGAGACATGAGGGAGAGGCCTCGGAGAAGTCCGTGGAGGACAACCTGTGAATCGAATTCAGGGATTCAGAAGTGGGACAAATGGACAATTGATCACTGACAGGACATAAAGGGAGAAACGAGAGAAATTCGAGAATAATACGAGTCGAGAACTTTAGAGGCAGTTTGGCCTGTTGTGCAATCGGAAGAGAGCAACTGATTAGATGGTCACACTATTAGTGATAAAGTCCATCAGCGCCTCACTTGTTGTTGGAGTGGATGACTGAAGAAAGCCTTCAAAATGGAGCAGAAGTAGTCGATTCCACATTTGAGCCTGCTTAATTATTCAGTGATAGTTGATCATTTCTTTCCTGCATTATTCCCATTTCCCATCATGTTATTTGCCTCAATGATTAAGATTCTATGATCTCTGGTTTAAGGATTTCTTAAGATTTAGCACCATCTGAATGAAATGTTCCTCTTCAACCTGATCTTCAATGGCTTATCGTTATTCTCAGACTATGTCCTCTGGTTCAAGACGCAACAGCTGGGAAGAAATTGATGTACATTCACCTGGACGAATACTGTAAATTTCATTGAGATTACCACTCATATCTGAGCATTATGATCCAAGTAGATGGCAATACTGCACAGGTCAGATCTCAGCGTGAAACCTTGTTTGACCGATTATACGTTCTATTTATGCAGTTTGGATAGGATGCTGGTTAATTTCTGAACACAATTCCATGAGGCTTACAATGTTCTTTCAATAAAACAGAACAAATTCTTTTCGCAAAAAAAAATGAGCTCTGACGTTTCACCATGGCTGCTGGTTACCGTGATGTGGTTATGTTCACCGACCTGGCAACTTTATTTGGCAACGTTTAGTCCCGTGTCCAGGTGACATCTCAGTGCTTTGGAGCCGCCTGTGAAGGGCTGCCATACTGTATCTTCTGGAATTTATTTGGTTCTGTCCTGTTTGCTTCCCGCCTCCCGTTCTGGTTGTTCATTGTACTGGTTGGTTTATTGTGTCTCTGTCTATGTGCTGTTGATGGAGTCCGTTGACGAGTGCCATGCCTCAAAAAATTATCCCACAGTGCTCTGTTTCGCTTGTGTGGTCCCAGTCGAAATTGTGGTCCTTGCCATCTGCCCGTATAGCAACTAGTTATAGCTGGTCGTGGTGTTTTGTGGTTACTAGGTGTTTGTGGATGCGCATTGCTAGTTGTCTGCCGGTTTGTCCTATACAGAGTTTCATGATGTCTGTGCATGAAATCTTGTAGATTTCGTTAGTATTGCACATGATGGATATCGAGTCCTTATTTCTGTTGCATTGTCGAAGCGTGACCATCTGGCAACTCAACACGGACATCTACTATAAAGCCACCAACTCTCACAGATAATTGGATTCTACATTCTCCCGTATTGCCACCTATAAAAACGCTTTCCCTTATTTTCAATTCCCCCACCTTTGCTGCATCTGCTCCCAGAAGGACCATTTCCACGACAGAACATGCCAGCTTGCCTCCTTCTTCAAATAACGCAATTTCCCCTACCATGTGGTCAATGATACTCTCCAAAACATCTCACCCAATTCCCACACGGCTGCACTTAACATCCCCACTCCAACTGCAACACTATGGTCTTCACCTTTCAACACACAAGTCTCCGGTTACCTTGTCTTAATCCTCTGCCATTTGCGCAGCTGCATACACACTCCACAATGAGGGATATATTCCCTCCCCACCCATATCTGTGTTCTGTAAATTCCTTAACGACGCTCTTGGTAAGTGCATGCCACCCACAATCACCCTCCCTCCCGAAACCTACTCCTGAGAATGCAAGAATCACACAACCTGCACCAATACCTCCCCCTTGTTTCCGTCGAAGGCCCCAACAGTGCCTCTCACATACGTTCAGAGATTTGCCTGCACTTCCATACATGCCATTTACTGTATCCATTGCTCCCAATGTGGTCTCCTCTATATCTGGACGACAGTATGGCGACTTGCAGTAAGTTTCAGAGAACATTTCTAGGAGACACTGATGAAGCAACCCCACCGCCCATGGCCGAACACTTTAACTCCAGCTCCCACTTCTCCAACGACATTCAGGTCCTGGGCCTCCTCCATTGTCAGACACTTACCATCCGACTCCTGGAGGAAGAAGTCCTCATCGTCAATCACGGGAACAACCAACTATGCGGGATCAACTTGGATTTCACCAGTTTCCCCGTTTCCCCTCCCCTCACCTTATCCCAGATTCAAACTTCCAACTCGGCACCACCCTTTTGATCTGTCCAACTGACCATCTTCCTTCCCACCTATCAGCTCCACCCTACTCTCTGACCTATCCATTTCACCCACACCTTTATCTCCCTATCATACTCCTAATTAACTTCCCCCCCCCCCCACCCCACCCCCCCCATTTATCTCTCAACTCCCTTGGTCCACAAGCCTCGTTCCTGATAAAGAACTTTTGCTCTATGGCTGATTCTTCTGCTCCTCGGATGAAGTTGTCGAGATATCCGCTCTTGGGGAAAAAAAGCCTTTTTCCAAGTATGGGACGGCAAACACGAGGGGACACAACTTTAAAGTGAGGGGAGATAGGTATAAGACAGATGCCAGAGGAAATTCCTTTCCTCAGAGAGTAGTAAGGGTATGGAATGCTTTGCCTGCAATGTAGTAGATTCGCCAAGTTTAAGTGCATTTAATTCGCCATTGGACAAGCATATGGACGTACATAGAATAGTGCAGGGGGGATGGGCTTCAGATTAGTATGACAGGGAGGCGCAACATCAAGTGCTGAAGGGCCTGTACTGCGCTGTAATGTTCTCTGTTCTATGTTATGTGGAGGTGTTCTTTTTCTTTCTTTGCAGGTCGGGAGTGCGGCAAGATTTTATAGCCCGACTTAACATGGTCCTAATATAGTTTCTCTTGCGTGTAAAAAATAAAAATCAAACAACACTAGGTTAGGGTCCAACAGGTTTATTTGGAAGCACTAGCTTTCGGAGCGCTGCTCCTTCATTAGGTAGTTATGGAGTATAAGACCTTAAGACACAGCATTTGTACCAAATGTTTGCAGGGTGATGCAACTGAAATTACATATTGAAAAAAGCCTGGAATTATATGTTGAAAAAAGAGAGAGAGAAGCTCTAAAAATACACAAAAATGTCAATAATATCATCATAGTGTCAGCGGATACTGGCAGAATAACGGTTCTACGGGACAAGTCCAATACATTCAGAATGCAGGGAAACAATTTGTAGATAGCGAAACACACCTGAAGAGTGACCCTACGCCACGTCAAAACAATGGAATCAACGAAACACTACAGAACCAATTAAAAACACCTCAAAAAAATGCACATCCATGAAAATCATGTAGCCACTAAATGCCACGACCAGCTGTCCCAAGCAGCCAATTACCCACAGATGACAAGGTTCACAAATTCGACTGGGACATCACACGATCATAACACAAGCTAAACAGAGGACAGCCGGAGAATTTATAGAGGCATGCCAATTACCCACGGATTCCATCAGCCATCATATAGAGGTAGACCCAATAGACTGGCCACGACAGTGAACAACTGGAACAGTAAACCAGAAGGAGCAAAAACGGAGCCAAAAATGTTCCAGAAGACATAGTACAGCAGCGATTCACAGGAGGATCCAAAGCACTGAAGACATCACCTGGACAGGACGGTACGTTTGCAATTCCATTTGCCAAATTGGCGAACACACATAAAAACACGCCAATAAAAGGCTCTGTTTCCTGACAAATTATGATTACCACCACCCCCCCAATATTGCAAATTCAGAAGGCTGCACTTCATTAACCAATGAACCAATGCATAGTGCCGGATGTGACTAACAGCAAAGCCCAACACCTGCAGTCACGCGTGAATTCGCTGATAACTCTGTAAGAGTGCGTTCTGAGTGAATATTTTCCCACACGCACTTCAAGTAATAAGCCTCTACCAAGTGCGAACTCACTGGTGTGCTGTGATGTGAAATGATTGTTTGAAAGCAGTTCCACAAGCAAACAGACTCTTAAAGGGGTGCCTTGAGTGCGAACACTTTTATGTTTCATCAGATAGCCAGAACTCGGAAAGCACTTCCCGCAGTCCAGGCATTGAAAAAGTGTATTGTGATGGCCAAGGGAATTCACTGCCACACGCACTGCATGTGAACAGGTTCTCTCCGATGTGAATTCACTCGTAAACAGTAATTTCGTATAAAGTTTGATTATTTGCCTGCATGGAAAGCACCTGAATCTTCGTCCTTCAGGGTGCATCAATGGGCAGTTCCATTGAACATTTAAACTCTTCCCACAATCTGTACATTTAACAGGTGCATCCCAACTGTGAACTTGCTGGAGAATCATGAGGTGGAAAAATGAATGCCTATTTTTCCACACTCAAAGGACGTGAATAGTCTCTCCCCAGTGTGACTTTGCCAATGGATCTCCAGTTCAGACAAGAGTCTGAATCCTTTGTCGCAGTTCTCACCCCAGTGTGACTGTCTTAATGTATTTCCACCTTAGACTAGACTAGATTCCTTCCCAAACTGTCCAAATTTCCATGGTCTCTCCTCGGTATGATTGTATTATTTCCTGACAGACCAGACGACTGCACGAAGCCTTGTCAACAAACAGAACACGTGTAAGATTTCTCTTCACTTTGTGAACTGTGACCATGCCTTCCATGTTGAGAATCCAGTTAATTCTGGTTGTGATAAATTGAATACATCGATCAGATTCTGAGTTGCTGCTGGATCTGTGATCTCTGAATGTAATTGCTCTTCCTCTGGCTGCCTCTGAAACTGTTTTAAATCAGAAAACAAACAATGAAACAGCACCCACAGAAATACAAATGTCGGCTGTGACATTAAACTGAATGAAAATGCTAATTGATTTTCCGAAGAGGTTCACTGGAAGCCAAACAATAACACTGCTTTCCCTCCACAGATGCTGCTAGACCACTGAACTTCTCCATGAATTTCTCATTTCATGAACGTGACACTTGTCAGAATGGCCTAAAAAAGTTAGTAAGACAAGCTGTCAAATCGTTTTAACATGGAAAAAACTCTGGCTCTCTAAATGATGAAACAAGGAGGGAATTGAGAGAAGCAGTGGCAAAGGAAGCAGATGGCATATAGTTACAATTCGGCTATGCCTTGACTGAATCTTCCAAACTCTCATCTGGAAGGACGAGGGTAGGCGAAATTTTTGGACACCATGACTCCAAGGTTCCTGCAAATCTCACATACACCTGATGTGTCTGATATCTAAAACTGAATGATCAGATATACCCTTCATTGAAACACAAGAAAGATGAAAGCAGCAATATTCAGTCTCTGTTACAAGTTCCATCCAGAAGAAAGGTGTGATGCCCAATCAACAGCAAACAATATATTCACGTCATCACCAAGGCCACCTCCTTCCAACTCAGTGATATCACGCAACGCCACTCTCGACTCAGCTTCTCTGGTTTTAATTCATCTCAGTTCTCCTTTTGTTTCTGGAATTGATCATTCCCCTGCCCTCCCTGTTGGCCTCACTCATTCAACGTCTCAGTAATTTAGGAGAGATCCAAAAAACGCTATTTGTGTCTGACATCGGGCTGCAGCAAATACCTCGTGTCCATCCAACGTTTTAAAGGAAACTCTGAAAATCCAGAACTTTAAGTAAGAAGAGTTAAAAGCTGCTGAAAAACTGAACAAAGAACATGCTGAAAGTGTTCTTGAGACTTGGCAGACATATGAGCATTTCTTAGAGGCAGTAGCAGAATGAATGGATTTATTGAAACAGATTCACCTTCTGACACAGTCACAGCTAGGCAGCTCAAACAACTAAACAATAACATCAAAGTGCTAATATAGAATATTAAATCACACAACAAGTGCTGAAAATGATTTGACAATTTTCTGAAAGAGTAACGCTGAGAAGTGGAAAATAACTCAAATAGTGTTTTTTTTTCATCATTGGAGGAAAAAGCTGGAACCTTGATATATTCTCAGTCTATGATCTACATAGAAAGCGAGGTTCCGGTGAATTAGACTAAATGTGAAAAAGGAAACGAAGGAACTGCTAGCTGTCAGTGCAGCATGAATTCGCCCTGTTGGGGAATGGTCGGCTAGAGCCCTAAGATGGTAGCTGTCATTTTAGACTTCACGTTCTGAGGCGTTACCAAGCTCATAATTCATTTAGCGGTGTCACCACAAGAGACTGTGCCCTGCTGCTTTTGTTCAGAAACAGGTTTCTGAGTGAAAACCATCTTCGCTTTGCTGAAAGTGCTGGAGACAAGTATATAGGTGCAGCCGAATGTACAATGAATCATAACGTTTTCAAAGGTACATGTTCCACTGTAACACTACACCAACAAAACTCTCCAGAGTCTTAGAGTGAGAATGGCAAAACCCTGAGTGCGACTAACAGTATGGGTTTCATGTCAAATGTAGCTGAACCAGAATGAACTGAATCTGAAAATTCTGATAAAAAAATTTCAGGAAAATCGCCCTGACAATTATCAGTAAACAAGGAAAGTGATCTTCTTGTGTGACCTTGTGTTACGCAATATTGGAGGGGAACGAATGTGAATTTTCAGTGGAGAACAGAATTATATGGATAAACGGAGAAGTGAAATGTTAGTGGAACAGAGAGTGCTGTTTGGTCCAAGATGGCTCTCACATCTTCCATTTCCTTCAGAAAACATAGCAACAATCTAAAAAGAGACTCCATTCAAATGTGGAGGAAAGTAAACATTTCAGTTCCTGTGATCCTCCTCAGAAAACTTCTTTCTTAATTTAGTCCTTTCACATATCCCCAACTTGTCACTACCATCACTTTTATGGTTGACTCTCTGTTATCTTCCCCGACCACTGATTTTCCCTTTATTAATACTTCCTCTTTCCCTTTTCTCGTCTCTAGATTTGGTTGAAACCTGTTCCATCTCCGACTTTCGCCAGTTCTGATTGCGGGAAATGTGGGATCATCATGCTGAAAATTACTGTGTGTCCAGAAAAACTTTCGAAAATGAAACATAGGAGCAGAATCCATCCTATTCGGACAAGCGAGTCTGGTCCACTTTTGAAAAATGCTGATATATTTCTCAACGACATTCCCTTCATGAACCATGATAACCATATTCGCTTTTTTTTAAAGGAGACATTAAAGACATTTGCCTGTGGGAACGAGCTGAGTCAGTGGTGCATGAAACACTTGATTTCATGGTCATGTATTCAAGTTCATGCTGGAACTTTTCTTTCTGAGTTGAAGCCCAGGTCTTTATTGCTGCAGCAGTATCACCTGCCAAGCAAGCTGATTGACCTGCGGTTATTTTTCATATCGCTATTGATGGTTTCCCATTTCAAACTGTTTCTGTTTTATTGGAAGTGCCAGAGGCAAGTTTATAAGTGCAGCCGAATGCAAAATAAATGTTTGGATTGGTGAGCATGGAGAACTATACATAAAGCATAAAACACAGAAGCAGAATTAGCAAATTCCGACATTAAGTCTGCTCTACTTTTCGATCATGGCTGATATGTTTCTCAAATCCATTTTCCTGTTTTCTCCCTGGGTTATTCTTGTTCGGCTTACTTCATTATTTTCCGAAAAGGGGAGACGAAGCTCCCCCGTCAGCCGAGCTAGTTCAGTCAATAGCACCTATGACTGTCAAGTGCAGAGATGTTAGTTCAAACACAGTACTGTGTGCTTATAGCATGAAATTTGCTTTCTGAGCTTGAAAGCTAATGTCTTTTTTCTCTGACAGTGTCAACAATCAAAGTGGTAATTGTCTAAATAACTGTATATGCCAAATGCAGAACTTTGTGATTGTAAAAGCGGTATCTAAACCATATAGAAGGTTTGCAATCAGCAATAAGACAAGTGGATTGATTTTTGGTCAGGAGATTATGATCAAGGAAACTGAGAAATCCAAATTTTTCACAAGAATGTTGTTTAGCATCTGCTCAAGGCTTCAGCAGATGTGCACAAAAGGATGAATGTAGCAACGACAACAGCAACACATCAAAGATTTTCTCCCCGTTGCTGCCAACCGATGATTTAATATTCTATGTCAATTATCAGTCATGGATAATGAAGGGAGTTTTCTTTTCTTCTTACATTACATGACGAATAATGAGAAGAGAGACTATGCATTGAGACTGAAAATGATGTCATTTCTTCTAACAAAACCATATTCATGCCGGCTTTTTATTTTCACAGTGCAGTGTCATGAACATCAAATGAACAAGGAAAGCCAGAAATAAGAGACTATCTTTCCTTTTATTATTGTTCATACCAGTTTTCAGATTTCTATCATTGTCCTGGAAACTGTTTTTCCATGTCTGCTCTATCAAACAAGCCACACAGCTCCTCCACCATCATCATGTCCACTGTGTCTCTGCCAACCATTTCCCCAACACATTCACTCAATGATTACCACCAATTCCACAAAATCTCAGGTTCAACTTTTATTCATTCTAAAATGAAGAGGTCCAATCCCAAGAATCTTTCTACAAATCCTCATCAGAGAAGTAAAATGCAGTTTTAAAAAATATCGTCAGTTGTATGTTGGGAAATTGGACGGAAGAAAACAGAAAACCAATCTCTATATTCCTGAATCTTTCTCAGCTCGGTGGAAAACGGAATAAGAAGAAAAGTGACCATTGACCTCAAACATTAAAATGACCTTTCAATTTATTTAATATGCTGGAATATTGCGTCTGAGATTCTCAGTCACATTGATTAAAATGTGAATTTGAAGTCAAACATTTTGTTTCATGCATATAGGGAATTCTAAACTTGTCTCGATTTCTGGACACCAGTATGATTGGGAACAGAAAAGACACTGAAAGACTTGAAGTTAGACTGCCCCGATTGAAAGGGGAAGCTGGATCCAGGAGACATGAATGTGTCTGCAGGAGGCATGATCAGCCTGTTCCTATTGCAATGAAGTTGTGGACGTATACTGTTACTTTGACAGAGCTGGTATTACTGACTGAGACAGAGTATGCTGAAAGATTTAAAATGTATCAGTGGGATTGAGACAAATACCTGGACCTGTGTAGCCATGACATACAAACAAATTCAATTTCCGCCCGCCCATCAGTTGAAATTATGCCCCAAATACCAAGAATACAACCAAATGTCAATTTAGTATTTCAGCAGCATCGAACCAATGAAATGATCCGACATCTTGGGTATAATATCGAACATTTTGAACAGTCAGAGAGAGAACAGCAAAGAGCGCCATAAAACATAGGTGGCCTGCTGAGTCGCTCTCTGTAAGGTCGTTGTTCTTATGAAGACCTGTGAGGCAGAAGACTGAAGAGAAGACAACCTAGAGAAATCCACAAACAAAGTTCGACATCCAAATGGTTAAAAAATGAATGCCATGAATGCCGGCACGGTGTCTCAGTGGTTAGCACTGCTGCCTCACAGCGCCAGGAACCTGGGTTCAATTTTCAACTATCTGTGTGGAGTTTGCACGTTCTCCCCGTGTGTGCGTGGGTTTCCTTCGGCTGCTCCGGTTTCCTCCCACGTCCAAGATTGTGCAGATTAGTTGAATTGGCCATGCTAATTTGCCCGTAGTGTTAGGTGCATTAGTCATGGGTAATGGTTCTGGATGGGTTGCTCTACGGAGGGTCAGTGTGGACTTGTTGGATCGAAGGGCCTGTTTTCAAGCTGTATGGAATCTAATCTAAATTTAAGAGGGGATTGATTATTGGGAAGTAGAAATAAGTTTAAGAGAAAGGAATTACAAATAGTCACTATTTAATTTTCTCTTCTGCATTTAAAGAACAAATTTTTAAAAGATTTTCCTGAAGAAGTGAGATCCAGGATAGTTCTTTGACACTTAAAATTTAATGGATTTAAAATGAAGTGTGGTGAGCTGTTTCAATGTGGCTGGTTTAAATTAGCACAGGGGTTTACTCCGTGTTGTAACAACTTTGGTACTGGTCGTCAGGATTTGAAGAACTGGGATCGTGGATTCGTGGCTTGAACAGGTTTAGACTAGATCCCGTCTGAGATTTGGACGGATTTGGATTGACGTGGGATACAAAAATGGAACAATAGATTTGAAGACTTGCTGGAAAGTGTCCTAAATCGTTAATTAAAACGTTGGTGAGACAATGTTATTAATTTCGGTGATTTGTCGTTGCTTAAATTAAAAGTGAGGTAAGTGCCTCCTAAAATTGTTAACCAGGTTCTGGGGTAGAAGATGATTCTCAAATTTACGAAGAAGTCAGAAGGAAAAAAAGGCCATGCATTCAGAATTGCCAAAGAAGTTAGATTTTGGTTTAACCAAGCGCAAAAGTAATGTTGACATTGTAAGTGATTTTCTCAAACACTTATGTGTGTAAGACAAACGAACAAGTGCAGTAGAGTTAGAAAAGAAAAACCTTAAATTACAACTAAGGAAAATGGAAGGAGATAATAATCAAAGGAGAGAGAGAAATAAGAGACAGATAAAGGAAAAACAGAGAGAAAGGTTCTTACCTGAGCAAAGAGAGAGAAGACATGAATGGAAGAGAAGAAAGGGAGAGAGAAAGAAAGAGAACTTTCTTAGCTGAGCAAAAAGAGAGAGAGAATTTCAATTGAGCAGTTGCGACTTAGTTAGCAAAATAAAGGTAACAGGATGGCGATTAAAAGGGGTGGTAGTGATATAAACAAATATGTCAAACTGCCTCATTTTGATGAGAAAGATGTCGAAGCCTTCTTTAGTTCATTTGACAATTTGGCTCGGCAGTTTGGTACTGGCCTTACACTATTTTAATGCGTATGTCATGAACAATGTGTCGGAGAT